>NC_044551.1:65432882-65439033 GCF_007565055.1 Rhinopithecus roxellana
CTCTGAATTCCTCTCCCAGAGTTACTGCTTAGTTCTCAGGAAGCAGTTTGCTAACACTCTTTTCGTGGAATCTGCAAAGTGAGATTTGGGAGCCCATAGGGGCCCATGGTGAAAAAGGATATATCTTCAGATAATAACTAGAGAGAAGCTTACTGAGAGATTGCTTTCTGATGTGTGACTTCATCACACAGAGTTCCACCCTTCCCTTCTTGGAACAGTTTGCTAACTCTGTTATCTTGTGTTCTGCAAAGTGATATTTGGGAGCTCATTGTGGGCTATGGTAAAAAGGAAATAAC
This sequence comes from Rhinopithecus roxellana, assembly GCF_007565055.1. Lineage (NCBI taxonomy): Eukaryota > Metazoa > Chordata > Mammalia > Primates > Cercopithecidae > Rhinopithecus > Rhinopithecus roxellana. The sequence continues at coordinate 65,433,179 of NC_044551.1, forward strand.
CTCAGATCAAAACTGGAAAGAAGCCTTCTGAGAAACTGCATTTCGATGTGTGAATGCAACTCACAGAGTTACACGTTTGTCTTCAGGTTCAGTTTCTAACACAGTTTCTGGAAATCTGCAATGGGATACTCTGAACGTAATGAAGCTTACGGTGACAAAGGAGTATCCTCAGATGAAACTAGAAAGAAGCTTTGTTAGAAACTTCTTGGTGATGTGTGAATTCATCTCTCAGAGTTACACTTATGTTTCATGCAGCAGTCACTATCAGTGTTTTTAAGGAACCTGAGGAAGACTTCTTTGAATCGCATTGAGGCCTGCGGTGATAAAGGAAATATCATCAGTTCAAATCGTGAAAGAAGCTTTCTGAGAAACTCTTTCTGCTCTCTGAATTCCTCTCCCAGAGTACTGCTTAGTTCTCAGGAAGCAGTTTGCTAACACTCTTTTCGTGGAATCTGCAAAGTAGAGATTGGGGCCCTAGGGGCCATGGTGAAAAAGGATATATCTTCAGATAATAACTAGAGAGAAGCTTACTGAGAGATTGCTTTCTGATGTGTGACTTCATCACACAGAGTTCCACCCCTTCCTTCTTAGAACAAGTTTGCTAACTCTGTATATCTTGTGTTCTGCAAGTGATATTTGGGAGCTCATTGTGGGCTATGTTGAAAAGAAATAATCTCAGATCAAAAACTGGAAAGAAGCCTTCTGAGAAACTGCATTTCGATGTGTGAATGCAACTCACAGAGTTACACGTTTGTCTTCAGTGTTCAGTTTGCTAACACAGTTTTCTGGAAATCTGCAATGGGATACTTCTGAACGTAATGAAGCTTACGGTGACAAAGGAAGTTTCCCCAGATGAAAATTAGAAAGTTAGAAACTTCCTGGTGATGTGTGAATTCATCTCTCAGAGTTACACTTATGTTTCATGCAGCAGTCCACTATCAGTGTTTTTGAGGAACCTGAGGAGGACTTCTGTTTATCGCATTGAGGCCTGCGGTGATAAAGGAAATATCATCAGTTCAAATCGTGAAAGAAGCTTTCTGAGAAACTTCTTTCTGCTCTCTGAATTCCTCTCCCAGAGTTACTGCTTAGTTCTCAGGAAGCAGTTTGCTAACACTCTTTTCGTGGAATCTGCAAAGTGAGATTTGGGAACCCTTAGGGGCCCATGGTGAAAAAGGATATATCTTCAGATAATAACTAGAGAGAAGCTTAATGAGAGATTGCTTTCTGATGTGTGACTTCATCTCACAGAGTTCCACCCTTCCCTTCTTGGAACAATTTGCTAACTCTGTTATCCTGTGTTCTGCAAAGTGACATTTGGGAGCTCCATGTGGGCTATGGTGAAAAAGGAAATAACCTCAGATCAAAACTGGAAAGAAGCCTTCTGAGAAACTGCATTTCGATGTGTGAATGCAACTCACAGAGTTACACGTTTGTCTTCAGTGTTCAGTTTGCTAACACAGTTTTCTGGAAATCTGCAATGGGATACTTCTGAACGTAATGAAGCTTACGGTGAGAAAGGAAGTATCCTCAGATGAAAACTAGAAAGAAGCTTTGTTAGAAACTTCTTGGTGATGTGTGAATTCACCTCTCAGAGTTACACTTATGTTTCATGTAGCAGTCCACTATCAGTGTTTTTAAGGAACCATTGGAGGACTTCTTCGAAAAGCATTGAGGCCTGCGGTGATAAAGGAAATATCATCAGTTCAAATCGTGAAAGAAGCTTTCTGAGAAACTTCTTTCTGCTCTCTGAATTCCTCTCCCAGAGTTACTGCTTGGTTCTCAGTAAGCAGTTTGCTAACACTCTTTTCGTGGAATCTGCAAAGTGAGATTTGGGAGCCCATAGGGGCCCATGGTGAAAAGGATATATCTTCAGCTAATAACTGGAGAGAAGCTTACTGAGAGATTGCTTTCTGATGTGTGACTTCATCACACAGAGTTCCACCCTTTCCTTCTTGGAACAGTTTGCTAACTCTGTTATCTTGTGTTCTGCAAAGTGATATTTAGGAACTCATTGTGGGCTATGGTGAAAAAGGAAATAACCTCAGATCAATACTGGAAAGAAGCCTTCTGAGAAACTGCATTTCGATGTGTGAATGCAACTCACAGAGTTACACGTTTGTCTTCAGTGTTCAGTTTGCTAACACAGTTTTCTGGAAATCTGCAATGGGATACCTCTGAACGTAATGAAGCTTGCGGTGACAAAGGAAGTATCCTCAGAGAAAAACTAGAAAGAAGATTTGTTAGAAACTTCCTGGTGATGTGTGAATTCATCTCTCAGAGTTACACTTATGTTTCATGCAGCAGTCCACTATCATGGTTTTTAAGGAACCTGAGGAGTACTTCTTCGAATCGCATTGAGGCCTGCGGTGGTAAAGGAAATATTATCAGTTCAAATCGTGAAAGAAGCTTTCTGAGAAACTTCTTTCAGCTCTCTGAATTCCTCTCCCAGAGTTACTGCTTAGTTCTCAGGAAGCAGTTTGCTAACACTCTTTTCGTGGAGTCTGCAAAGTGAGATTTGGGAGACCATAGGGGCCCATGGTTAAAAAAGATATATCTTCAGATAATAACTAGAGAAAAGCTTACTGAGAGATTGCTTTCTGATGTGTGACTTCATCACACAGAGTTCCACCTTTCCCTTCTTGGAACAGTTTGCTAACTCTGTTATCTTGTGTTCTGCAAAGTGATATTTGGGAGCTCATTGTGGGCTATGGTGAAAAATGAAATAACCTCAGATCAAAACTGGAAAGAAGCCTTGTGAGAAATTGCATTTCGATGGGTGAATGCAACTCACAGAGTTACACGTTTGTCTTCAGTTTTCAGTTTTCTAACACAGTTTTCTGGAAATCTGCAATGGGATACTTCTGAACGTAATGAAGCTTACGGTGAAAAAGGAAGTATCCTGAGATGAAAACTAGAAAGAAGCTTTGTTAGAAACTTCTTGGTGATGTGTGAATTCATCTCTCAGAGTTACACTTATGTTTCATGCAGCAGTCCACTATCAGTGTTTTTAAGGAACCTGAGGAAGACTTCTTTGAATCGCATTGAGGCCTGCGGTGATAAAGGAAATATCATCAGTTCAAATCGTGAAAGAAGCTTTCTGAGAAACTTCTTTCTGCTCTCTGAATTCCTCTCCCAGAGTTACTGCTTAGTTCTCAGGAAGCAGTTTGCTAACACTCTTTTCGTGGAATCTGCAAAGTGAGATTTGGGAACCCTTAGGGGCCCATGGTGAAAAAGGATATATCTTCACATAACAACTAGAGAGAAGCTTACTGAGAGATTGCTTTCTGATGTGTGACTTCATCACACAGAGTTCCACCCTTCCCTTCTTGGAACAGTTTGCAAACTCTGTTATCTTGTGTTCTGCAAAGTGATATTTGTTATCTCATTGTGGGCTATGGTGAAAAAGGAAGTAACCTCAGATCAATACTGGAAAGAAGCCTTCTGAGAAACTGCATTTCGATTTGTGCATGCAACTCACAGAGTTACACGTTTGTTTTCAGTGTTCAGTTTGCTAACACAGTATTCTGGAAATCTGCAGTGGGATACTTCTGAACGTAATGAAGCTTACGGTGACAAAGGAAGTTTCCCCAGATGAAAATTAGAAAGTTAGAAACTTCCTGGTGATGTGTGAATTCATCTCTCAGAGTTACACTTATGTTTCATGCAGCAGTCCACTATCAGTGTTTTTGAGGAACCTGAGGAGGACTTCTGTTTATCGCATTCAGGCCTGCGGTGATAAAGGAAATATCATCCGTTCAAATCGTGAAAGAAGCTTTCTGAGAAACTTCTTTCTGCTCTCTGAATTCCTCTCCCAGAGTTACTGCTTAATTCTCAGGAAGCAGTTTGCTAACACTCTTTTCGTGGAATCTGCAAAGTGAGATTTGGGAGCCCATAGGGGCCCATGGTGAAAAAGGATATATCTTCAGATAATAACTAGAGAGAAAATTACTGAGAGATTGCTTTCTGATGTGTGACTTCATCACACAGAGTTCCACCCTTCCCTTCTTGGAACAGTTTGCTAACTCTGTTATCTTGTGTTCTGCAAAGCGATATTTGGGAGCTCATTGGGGCTATGGTAAAAAAGGAAATAACCTCAGATCAAAACTGGATAGAAGCCTTCTGAGAAACTGCATTTCGATGTGTGAATGCAACTCACAGAGTTACACGTTTGTCTTCAGTGTTCAGTTTGCTAACACAGTTTTCTGGAAATCTGCAATGGGATACTTCTGAACGTAATGAAGCTTACGGGGACAAAGGAAGTATCCTCAGATGAAACTAGAAAGAAGCTTTGTTAGAAACTTCTTGGTGATGTGTGAATTCATCTCTCAGAGTTACACTTATGTTTCATGCAGCAGTCCACTATCAGTGTTTTTGAGGAACCTGAGTAGGACTTCTTTGAATCGCATTGAGGCCTGCGGTGATAAAGGAAAGTATCATCCGTTCAAATCGTGAAAGAAGCTTCTGAGAAACTTCTTTCCTGCTCTCTGAATTCCTCTCCCAGAGTTACTGCTTAGTCTCAGGAAGCAGTTTGCTAACACTCTTTTCGTGGAATCTGCAAAGTGAGATTTGGGAGCCCATAGGGGCCCATGGTGAAAAAGGATATATCTTAAGATAATAACTAGAGAGAATTTACTGAGAGATTGCTTTCGGATGTGTGAATTCATCACACAGAGTTCCACCCTTCCCTTCTTGGAACAGTTTGCTAACTCTGTTATCTTGTGTTCTGCAAAGCGATATTTGGGAGCTCATTGGGGGCTATGGTAAAAAAGGAAATAACCTCAGATCAAAACTGGATAGAAGCCTTCTGAGAAACTGCATTTCGATGTGTGAATGCAACTCACAGAGTTACACGTTTGTCTTCAGTGTTCAGTTTGCTAACACAGTTTTCTGGAAGTCTGCAATGGGATACTTCTGAACGTAATGAAGCTTACGGGGACAAAGGAAGTATCCTCAGATCAAAACTAGAAAGAAGCTTTGTTAGAAACTTCTTGGATGATGTGTGAATTCATCTCTCAGAGTTACACTTATGTTTCATGCAGCAGTCCACTATCAGTGTTTTTAAGGAACCAGAGGAAGACTTATTTGAATCGCATTGAGGCCTGCGGTGATAAAGGAAATATCATCAGTTCAAATCGTGAAAGAAGCTTTCTGAGAAACTTCTTTCTGGTCTCTGAATTCCTCTCCCAGAGTTACTGCTTAGTTCTCAGGAAGCAGTTTGCTGACACTCTTTTCGTGGAATCTGCAAAGTGAGATTTGGGAGCCCATAGGGGCCCATGGTGAAAAAGGATATATCTTCAGATAATAACTAGAGAGAAGCTTACTGAGAGATTGCTTTCTGATGTGTGACTTCATCACACAGAGTTCCACCCTTTCCTTCTTGGAACAGTTTGCTAACTCTGTTATCTTGTGTTCTGCAAAGTGATATTTGGGAGCTCATTGTGGGCTATGTTGAAAAAGGAAATAATCTCAGATCAAAACAGGAAAGAAGCCTTCTGAGAAACTGCATTTCGATGTGTGAATGCAACTCACAGAGTTACACGTTTGTCTTGAGTGTTCAGTTTGCTAACACAGTTTTCTGGAAATCTGCAATTGGATACTTCTGAACGTAATGAAGCTTACGGTGACAAAGGAAGTATCCTCAAATGAAAGCTAGAAAGAAGCTTTGTTAGAAACTTCTTGGTGATGTGTGAATTCATCTCTCAGAGTTACACTTATGTTTCATGCAGGAGTCCACTATCACTGTTTTTGAGGAACCTAAGGAGGACTTCTTTGAATCGCATAGAGGCCTGCGGTGATAAAGGAAATACCGTCAGTTCAAATCGTGAAAGAAGCTTTCTGAGAAACTTCTTTCTGCT
>NC_044551.1:65439133-65449915 GCF_007565055.1 Rhinopithecus roxellana
AACAAAGGAAATATCCTCCGAGATAAAGCGGAATGAAACTTTCTGAAAACGGCTTTGTGCTGTGTGAATTCATTTCACATGTTACAGCACCCTCTCTTGGGGAGTTTGGCTAGCACTCATTTTGTGGATTCTCATAAGTGATTCTTGGATATCGTTGAATCCCATCTTGGATAAGGAAGTATCCTCAGACAAACGTGCAGAGAAGCCTTCTCAGAAACTTCTTTGTGGGGGAACTCAGCCCACAGAGTTCTCATTGTTTGCATGAGAAGCTTGCTTGCAGAGTTTCGCAGAATCTCCAATAGGACACACGGTGGCGCTCGAGACCACAAATAACTTCATCTTAAGCAAGAAAGAAGCTTTCTGAGAAACCGCTTTGGGATGTGTGAATTCAACCCACTGAGTTACACCTGTATTTCGTGGGGCCGTTGCCTAGCCCTGATTGTGTGGAATCTAAGAACTGATATTTCGGATCTCATTGAAGAAAATAGGGGCCATGAAATATCCTCCGGCAGAAATGAAAAGAAGCTTTCTGAGAAACTTCTTTCTGATCTGTGAGTTCATTTCAGAGACTTATAACTTACACTTCAGAAAGTAGTTTGCTAACACTCTTTTCGTGGAATCTGAAAGTGATATTGGGAGCACATAGGGGCCCATGGTGAGAAAGGAAATATCGTCACATAAGAAGTAGAGAGAAGCTTTCTGGAGATTGCTTTCTGATGTGTGACTTCATCACACAGAGTTCCACAATTCCCTCTTGGAACAGTTTGCTAACCCTGTTGTCATGGATCTGCAAAGGTATATTTGGGAGCTCATTGAGGGCTATGGTGAAAAAGGAAATATTCTCACATAATAACTAAAGAGAAGCTTTGCTGAGAAACTGCATTGCCATGGTGAATGCAACCTCAGAGTTACACGTTTCTCTTCAGTGATCAGTTTGTTAAACACATTTTCTGGAAATCGCAATTAGACAATTCATAGCGCAATGAAGCTTACGGTGACAGAGGATATATCCACAGATGAAAACTAGAAAGAAGCTTTCTTAGAAACTGCCTGGTGATGTGTGAATTCATCTCACAGAGTTACACTTATGTTTCGTGGAGCAGTCCATTAACACTGTCTTTGAGGAAACTGAGAAGGGCTTCCTTGCATCGCTTTGAGGCCTACGCTGATAAAGGAAATTTCATCCGTTCAAAACGTGAAAGAAGCTTTCTGAGAACTTCTTTCGTTCTGTGAGTTCATCTCACAGACTTATAACTTAGACTTCAGAAAGCAGTTTGCTAACACTCTTTTCGGGGAATCTGGAAAGTGATATTTGGGAGCCCATAGGGGCCCATGGTGAGAAAGGAAATATCGTCACATAAGAAGTAGAGAGAAGCTTTCTGAGAGTTGCTTTCTGATGTGTGACTTCATCACACAGAGTTCCACGCTTCCCTTCTTGGAACAGTTTGCTAACACTGTTGTCATGGATTCTGCAAAGGTATATTTGGGAGCTCATTGAGGGCTATGGTGAAAAAGGAAATATTCTCACATAATAACTAAAGAGAAGCTTTCTGAGAAACTGCATTGCCATGTTGAATGCAACTCTCAGAGTTCACGCTTTCTCTTCAGTGATCAGTTGTTTAACACAGTTTTCTGAAATCTGCAATTAGACACTTCATAGCGCAAGAACTTACGGTGACAAAGATATATCCACAGATGAAAACTAGAAAGAAGCTTTCTTAGAAACTGCCTGGTGATGTGTGAATTCATCTCATAGAGTTACACTTATGTTTCGTGGAGCAGTCCATTAACACTGTCTTTGAGGAAACGAAAAGGCTCCTATTGAAAATAGGGAGAGGGGAAGATAAAAAGAGAGTGGTATCCTTGACACGTGAAAGAACTCGTTCAAACGTAAAGAAGCTTTCTGAGAAACTCTTTCTGTTCTGTGAGTTCATCTCACAGACTTAATAACTTAGACTTCAGAAAGCAGTTTGCTACACTCTTTTCGTGGAATCTGGAAAGTGATATTTGGGAGCCATAGGGCCCATGGTGAGAAAGGAAATATCGTCACATAAAGTAGAGAGAAGTTTCTGAGAGATTGCTTTCTGATGTGTGATTCATCACACAGAGTTCCACCTTCCCTTCTTGGAACAGTTTGCTACACTGGTTGTCATGGATTCTGCAAAGGTATATTTGGGAGCTCATTGAGGGCTAGGTGAAAAGGAAATATTCTCACATAAAACTAAAGAGAAGCTTTGTGAGAAACTGCATTGCCATGTGTGAATGCAATCTCAGAGTTACACGTTTCTTTCAGTGATCAGTTTGTTAACACAGTTTTCTGGAATCTGCAATTAGACACTTCATAGCGCAATGAAGCTTACGGTGAAAGAGGATATATCCACAGATGAAAACTAGAAAGAAGCTTTCTTAGAAACTGCCTGGTGATGTGTGAATTCATCTCACAGAGTTACACTTATGTTTCGTGGAGCAGTCCATTAAACTGTCTTTGAGTAGCTGAGAAGGCTTCCTTGCATCGCTTTAGGCCTACGCTGAAAAGGAAATTTATCAGTTCAAAACGTGAAAGAAGCTTTCTGAGAAACTTCTTTCTGTTCGTGAGTTCATCTCACAGACTATAACTTAGACTTCAGAAAGCAGTTTGCTAACACTCTTTTCGTGGAATCTGGAAAGTGATATTTGGAGCCCATGGGGGCCCATGGTGAGAAAGGAAATATCTCACATAATGAGTAGAGAGAAGCTTTGAGAGATTGCTTTCTGATGTGTGACTTCATCACACGAGTTCCACCCTTCCCTTCTGGAACAGTTTGCTAACATTGTCATGGATTCTGCAGAGGTATTTTGGGAGCTCGTTGAGGGCTAGGGTGAAAAAGGAAATATTCTCACATAATAACTAAAGAGAAGCTTGTGAGAAACTGCATTGCCATGTGTGAATGCAACTCACAGAATTACTCGTTTCTCCTCTGTGTTAGTTTTGCTAACCCAGTTTTCTTGAATCTGCAATGGAATACTACTTGCGCTATGCAGCTGACGGAGATAAGAAAATATACTCAGATCAAATACTTATAGAGCTTTCTGAGAAATTGCTTTCTTACGTGTTACTTCATCACCAGAGTTACACCACAATTTGTTGGAGCCGTTCCCTAGGACTGTTTCCGTGGATTCTAGAAGTGATATTTCCAATGGGTTTGAGGGTGTTGAGAACAAAGGAAATATCCTCCGAGATAAGAGGAATAAACTTTCTGAGAAACGGCTTTGTGCTGTTGAATTCATTTCACAGTGTTACAGCACCCTCTCTTGGGGAGTTTGCTAGCACTCATTTGTGGATCTCTAATGATGTCTTGGATATCGTTGAATCCCATCTTGGATAAGGAAGTATCCTCAGACAAACGTGCAGAGAAGCCTTCTCAGAAACTTCTTTGTTGTGGGTGAACTCAGCCCACAAGTTTCCATCATTGTTTGCAATGAGAAGCTTGCTTGCAGAGTTTTCGCAGAATCTCCAATAGGCACACGGTGGCGCTCCGAGACCACAAATAACTTCATCTTAAGCAAGAAAGAAGCTTTCTGAGAAACCGCTTTGGGATGTGTGAATTCAACCCACTGAGTTACACCTGTATTTCGTGGGGCCGTTGCCTAGCCCTGATTGTGTGGAATCTAAGAACTGATATTTCGGATCTCATTGAAGAAAATAGGGGCCAATGAAATATCCTCCGGCAGAAATGAGAAAGAAGCTTTCTGAGAAACTTCTTTCTGATCTGTGAGTTCATTTCAGAGACTTATAACTTACACTTCAGAAAGTAGTTTGCTAACATCTTTTCGTGGAATCTGGAAAGTGATATTTGGGAGCACATAGGGGCCCATGGTGAGAAAGGAAATATCGTCACATAAGAAGTAGAGAGAAGCTTTCTGAGAGATTGCTTTCTGATGTGTGACTTCATCACACAGAGTTCCACAATTCCCTCTTGGAACAGTTTGCTAACCCTGTTGTCATGGATTCTGCAAAGGTATATTTGGGAGCTCATTGAGGGCTATGGTGAAAAAGGAAATATTCTCACATAATAACTAAAGAGAAGCTTTCTGAGAAACTGCATTGCCATGTGTGAATGCAACTCTCAGAGTTACACGTTTCTCTTCAGTGATCAGTTTGTTTAACACAGTTTTCTGGAAATCTGCAATTAGACAATTCATAGCGCAATGAAGCTTACGGTGACAGAGGATATATCCACAGATGAAAACTAGAAAGAAGCTTTCTTAGAAACTGCCTGGTGATGTGTGAATTCATCTCATCAGAGTTACACTTATGTCTGGAGCAGTCCATTAACACTGTCTTTGAGAAACTGAGAAGGGCTTCCTTGCATCGCTTTGAGGCCTACGCTGATAAAGGAAATTTCATCCGTTCAAACGTGAAAGAAGCTTTCTGAGAAACTTCTTTCTGTTCTGTGAGTTCATCTCACAGACTTATAACTTAGACTTCAGAAAGCAGTTTGCTAACACTCTTTTCGTGGAATCTGGAAAGTGATATTTGGGAGCCCATAGGGGCCCATGGTGAGAAAGGAAATATCGTCACATAAGAAGTAGAGAGAAGCTTTCTGAGAGTTGCTTTCTGATGTGTGACTTCATCACACAGAGTTCCACGCTTCCCTTCTGGGAACAGTTGCTAACACTGTTGTCATGGATTCTGCAAGGTATATTTGGGAGCTCATTGAGGGCTATGGTGAAAAAGGAAATATTCTCACATAATAACTAAAGAGAAGCTTTCTGAGAAACTGCATTGCCATGTGTGAATGCAACTCTGAGTTACACGCTTCTCTTCAGTGATCAGTTTGTTAAGACAGTTTTCTGGAAATCTGCAATTAGACACTTCATAGCGCAATGAAGCTTACGGTGACAAAGGATATATCCACAGATGAAAACTAGAAAGAAGCTTTCTTAGAAACTGCCTGGTGATGTGTGAATTCATCTCACAGAGTTACACTTATGTTTCGTGGAGCAGTCCATTAACACTGTCTTTGAGGAAACTGAAAGGGCTCCTTGCATCGCTTTGAGGCCTACGCTGATAAAGGAAATTTCATGTTCAAAACGGAAAGAAGCTTTCGAGAAACTTCTTTCTGTTCTGTGAGTTCACTCACAGACTTATAACTTAGACTTCAGAAAGCAGTTTGGCTAACACTCTTTTCGTGGAATCTGGAAGGTGATTTTGGGAGCCCATAGGGGCCCATGGTGAGAAAGGAAATATCGTCACATAAAGTAGAGAGAAGCTTTCTGAGAGATTGTTTCTGATGTGACTTCATCACACAGAGTTCCACCCTTCCCTTCTTGGACAGTTTGCTAACACTGTTGTCATGGATTCTGCAAAGGTATATTTGGGAGCTCATTGAGGGCTATGGTGAAAAAGGAAATATTCTCACATAATAACTAAAGAGAAGCTTTTGAGAAACTGCATTGCCATGTGTGAATGCAACTCTCAGAGTTACACGTTTCTCTTCAGTGATCAGTTGTTAACACAGTTTTCTGGAAATCGCAATTAGACACTTCATAGCGCATGAAGCTTACGGTGACAGGATATATACACAGATGAAAACTAGAAGAAGCTTTCTTAGAAACTGCCTTGTGATGTGTGAATTCATCTCAAGAGTTACACTAATGTTTCGTGGAGCAGTCCATTAACACTGTCTTTGAGGAAACTGAGAAGGGCTTCCTGCATCGCTTTTGAGGCTACGCTGATAAAGGAAATTTTCACCGTTCAAACGTGAAAGAAGCTTTCTGAGAAACTTCTTTCTGTCTGTGAGTTCATCTCACAGACTTATAACTTAGACTTCAGAAAGCGTTTGCTAACACTCTTTGTGGATCTGGAAAGTGATATTTGGGAGCCATAGGGGCCCATGGTGAGAAGGAAATATCGTCACATAAAGTAGAGAGAAGCTTCTGAGAGTATTGCTTTCTGATGTGGACTTCATCACACAGAGTTCCACCCTCCCTTCTGGAACAGTTTTGCTAACACTGTTGTCATGGATTCGCAAAGGTATATTGGGAGCTCAGTTGAGGGCTATGGTGAAAAAAGGAAAATTCTCACATAATAACTAAAGAGAAGCTTTGTAAAACTGCATTGCCATGTTGAATGCAACTCTCACAGTTAACGTTTCTTTCATGATCAGTTTGTAACACAGTTTTTCTGGATCTGCAATTGACACTTCATAGCGCAATGAACTTACGGTGACAGAGGATATACCACAGATGAAAACTAGAAAGAAATCTTTCTTAGAAACTGCCTGTTGATGTGTGAATTCATCTCACAGAGTTACACTATGTTTCGTGGAGCAGTCCATTAACACTGTCTTTGAGGACTGAGAAGGGCTTTTGCATCGCTTTGGGCCTACGATGATAAAGGAAATATTCGTTCAAACGTGAAAGAAGCTTTCTGAGAAACTTCTTTCTGTCTGTGGATTCATCTCACAGACTTATAACTTAGACTTCATAGAAGCAGTTTGCTAACACTCTTTTCGTGAATCTGGAAAGTGATTGGAGCCCATAGGGCCCATGGTGAGAAGGAAATATCGTCACATAAGAAGTAGAGAGAAGCTTTCTGAGAGATTGCTTTCTGATGTTGACTTCATCACACAGAGTTCCACCCTTCCCTTCTTGGAACAGTTTGCTAACACTGTTGTCAGGATTCTGCAAAGGTATATTTGGGAGTCATTGAGGCTATGGTGAAAAAGGAAATATCTCACATAATAACTAAAGAGAAGTTCTGAGAAACTGCATTGCCATGTGTGAATGCAACTCTCAGAGTTTACACGTTCTCTTCAGTGATCAGTTTGTTAACACAGTTTTCTGGAAATCTGCAATTTAGACACTTCATAGCGCATGAACGTACGGTGACAGAGATATACCACAGATGAAACTAAAAAGAAGCTTTCTAGAAACTGCCTGTGATGTGTGAATCATCTCACAGAGTTACACTTATGTTTGTGGAGCAGCATTACACTGTCTTTGAGGACTGAGAGGGCTTCCTTGATCGCTTTGAGGCTACGCTGATAAGGAAATTTCATCCGTTCAAAACGTGAAAGAAGCTTTCTGAGAAACTTCTTCTGTTCTGTGAGTTCATCCACAGACTTATAACTTAGACTTCAAAAGCAGTTTGCTAACACTCTTTCGTGGAATCTGGAAAGTGATATTTGGAGCCCATAGGGGCCCATGGTGAAAAGGAAATATCGTCACATATAGTAAGAGAGAAGCTTTCTGAGAGATTGCTTTCTGATGTGTGACTTCATCACACAGAGTTCCACCCTCCCTTCTTGGAACAGTTTGCAACATGTTGTCATGGATTCTGCAAGGTATATTTTGGGAGCTCTTGAGGGCTATGGTGAAAAAGGAAATATTCTCACATAATACTAAAGAAAGCTTTGTGAGAAACTGCATTGCCATGTGTGAATGCAACTCACAGATACTCGTTTCCTCTGGTTCAGTTTGCTAACCCAGTTTTCTTGAAATCTGCAGAATATACTTAGCGCATCAGCTGACGGAGAATGAAAGAAAAATATACTCAGATCAAAATACTTATAGAGCCTGAGAAATTGCTTCTTACTGTGTTACTTCATCACTCAGATGACACCACAATTTGTGGAGCCGTCCCTAGACTGTTCCGTGGATCTGAGAAGTGATATTTCCAATGTTTGAGGGGTTGAAGAACAAGGAATATCCTCCGAGATAAAGCGAATGAAAAACTTGATGAAAACGGCTTTGTCTGTGTGAATTCATTTCACAGTGTTACAGCACCCCTCTTGGGGAAGTTTGCTAGCACTCATTTGTGGATTTCATAAGTGAGTTTGGATATGTTGAATCCCATCTTGGATAAGGAAGTATCCTCAGACAAACGTGCAGAGAAGCTTCTCAGAAACTTCTTTGTTGTGGGTGAACTCAGCCCCAGAGTTCCTCATTGTTTGCAATGAGAAGCTTGCTTGCAGAGTTTTTCGCAGAATCTCCAATAGGACACACGGTGGCCTCCGAGACCACAAAAATATCATCTTAAGCAAGAAAGAGCTTTCGGAGAACCGCTTTGGATGTGTGATTCAACCACTGAGTACACCTGTATTTCGTGGGGCCGTTGCTAGCCCTGATTGTGGGAATCTGAAGGATATTTCGATCTCATTGAAGAAATAGGGGCCAAATGAAATATCCTCGGCAGAAATGAGAAATAAGCTTTCTGAGAAACTGCTTTCTGATCTGTGAGTTCATTTCAGAGACTTATAACTTACACTTCAGAAGTATTTGCTAACACTCTTTCGTGGAATCTGGAAAGTGATATTTGGGAGCACTGGGGCCCATGGTGAGAAAGGAAATACGTCACATAAGATAGAGAGAAGCTTCTGAGAGATTGCTTTCTGATGTGTGACTTCATCACACAGAGTTCCACAATTCCCCTTGGAACAGTTTGCTAACACTGTTGTCATGATTGCAAAGGTATTTTGGGAGCTCATTGAGGGCTATGGTGAAAAAGGAAATTTCCACAAATAACTAAAGAGAAGCTTTCTGAGAAACTGCATTGCCATGTGTGAATGCAACTCTCAGAGTTACACGTTTCTCTTCAGTGATCAGTTTGTTACACAGTTTTCGAAATCTGCAATTAGACACTTCTAGCGCAATGAAGCTTACGGTGACAAGGATATATCACAGATGAAAACTAGAAAGAAGCTTTCTTAGAAACTGCCTGTTGATGTGTGAATTCATCTCACAGAGTACACTTATGTTTCGTGGAGCAGTCCATTAACACTGTCTTGAGGAAACTGAGAAGGGCTTCCTTGCATCGCTTTGAGGCCTACGCTGATAAAGGAAATTTCATCGTTCAAACGTAAAGAAGCTTCTGAGAAACTTTCTTTCTGTTCTGTGAGTTTCATTCACAGACTTATAACTTAGACTTCAAAAGCAGTTTGCTAACACTCTTTTCGTGGAATCTGGAAAGTGATATTTGGGAGCCATAGGGGCCTGGTGAGAAAGGAAATCGTCACATAAGAAGTAGAGAGAAGCTTTCTGAGAGATTGCTTTCTGATGTGTGACTTCATCACACAGAGTTCCACCCTTCCCTTCTTGGAACAGTTTGCTAACACCTGTTGTCATGGATTCTGCAAAGGTATATTGGGAGCTCATTGAGGGCTATGGTGAAAAAGGAAATATTCTCACTAATAACTAAAGAGAAGCTTTCTGAGAAACTGCATTGCCATGTGTGAATGCAACTCTCAGAGTTACACGTTTCTCTTCAGTGACAGTTTGTTAACACAGTTTTCTGAAATCTGCAATTAGACACTTCATAGCGGCAATGAAGCTTACGGTGACAGAGGATATATCCACAGATGAAAACTAGAAAGAAGCTTTCTTAGAAACTGCCTGGTGATGTGTGAATTCATCTCACAGAGTTACACTTATGTTTCGTGGAGCAGTCCATTAACACTGTCTTTGAGGAACTGAGAGGGCTTCCTTGCATCGCTTGTAGGCCTACGCTGATAAAGGAAATTTCATCCGTTCAAAACGTGAAAGAAGCTTTCTGAGAAACTCTTTCTGTGCTGTGAGTTCATCTCACAGACTTATAACTTAGACTTCAGAAAGCAGTTTGCTAACACTCTTTTCGTGGAATCTGGAAAGTGATATTTGGGAGCCCATGGGGCCCATGGTGAGAAGGAAATATCGTCACATAATGAAGTAGAGAGAAGCTTTCTGAGAGATTGCTTTCTGATGTGTGACTTCATCACACAGAGTTCCACCCTTCCTCTTGGAACAGTTTGCTAACACTGTTTCATGGATTCTGCAAGGTATATTGGGAGCTCATTGAGGGCTATGGTGAAAAAGGAATATTCTCACATAATAACTAAAGAGAAGCTTTGTGAGAAACTGCATTGCCATGTGTGAATGCAACTCATCAGAATTACCGTTCTCCTCTGTGTTCAGTTTGTAACCACAGTTTTTCTTGAAATCTGCAATGGAATACTACTAGCGCTATGAACTGACGGAGATGAAAAAATATACTCAGATCAAATACTATAAGAGCTTTCGAGAACTTTCGTACGTGTATTCACATCATAGAGTTACACACAATTTGTTGGAGCCGTTCCCTAGGACTTTCCGTGGATTCCTGAGAAGTGATTTTCCAATGGGTTTTGAGGGTGAAGAACAAAGGAAATATCCTCCAGATAAAGCGGAATGAAACTTTCTGAGAACGGCTTTGTGCTGTGTGAGTCATTTTCACAGTTTACGGCACCCTCTCTTGGGGAGTTTGCTCAGCACTCATTTTGTGGATTCTCATAAGTGATGTCTTGGATATCGTTGAATCCCATCTTGGATAAGAAGTACCTCACAAACGTGCAGAGAAGCCTTCTCAGAAACTCTTTGTTGTGGTGAACCAGCCCACAGAGTTCCATCATGTTTGCAATGAGAAGTTGCTGCAGAGTTTCGCAAATCTCCAATAGGACACACGGTGGCCGTCCGAGACCACAAATAACTTCATCTTAAAGGCAGAAAGAAGCTTTCTGGAACGCAGAATCCACGACAACAGAGTTAGCAAAAGTTACAAGAAGGGAATCGTGGAACTCTGTGTGATGAAGTCCACACATCAGAAAGCAGTCTCTCAGAAAGCCTCTCGCTAGTTATAATGTGAGGATATTCCTGTTTCACATGGTCCCCTATGGGCTCCCAAATATCACTTTCCAGAACCCACGAAAAGAGTGTTCACACTGCTTCCTGAAGTCTGAGATATCGTCGGTGTGATGAACTCACAGATCAGAAAGAGTTTCTCAGAAA
>NC_044551.1:65450015-65600913 GCF_007565055.1 Rhinopithecus roxellana
TTTTTTTTTTCTGATGGGATTTGGGAAGAAAGATTAAAAAACTGTAAGAAAAGCCTTTAATGACTCTGTAACATTTAACACCTAAACAAAGCGGCTTAGTACCAGTGGGAGCTGAAACTAATTAAAATCAAAATTATATTTGCTTCATCAATGCTAAAATAAATCCAAGGGAAAACAAAGAGGCACTTTTGTAATTAAATTTAACTTACTGTCATAATCTCAATTCTTGCTATTTGCAGCTGTGGGAGTTATTTTCAAAAGGATGTTTAAGGATAAAGTTTTAGAGTCCACAGTATTCCAAGTTTGGTATAAAATTGAGATGATTCAAAGGAGAGAGAAAGAGAAAGGGTGTCAGGTGGTGGGGGATTCAGAGCTTCAGAGAAGCCAGGCGGAGTGCCCGGATGAGGCTTCCCGTGTCCTCTTCTCTAGACTGTGTTGCTGGATGGAGTTCTCGCCTCCCTCAAGGGGCAGCATGGAAAGAAAAACGTTGTTCCCGTGGTGTCTCCTCTGTCAGTACAGTGGAATAGGGGAGAATCCTGTGGAGTGAGAGAGCCTCTTCAAGAGAAGTTCTAGAATTGGGACCCGGCGGGTGGAGGAATCACCTCAAACCATGTGAATGTACCTTAGAGAGCTGAGCAGTGTCTGACCTGGTCGAGTCTCAGCCTCATGTGCTGAGTCTGGGCTGGTAACCACTCACCTGCTCAGAACGGCCGGTGACGTGTTGCTGAATACCAGAAGGAGCTGTCCCCTGTTACTGGGTGGTAGCTACCTACCATCCCCTGAGCATTTGCTACATGGCAGGCCCTGTACTAAATACACTTTTCATATATTATCTCACTCAATATTCACAACAACCTTAGGGAACAGGAATTATTGTTCCGATTTTTAAGAATACAACTTGAACATTTATTCTCATTTCTTCATGGCCACATCTTTCATTTGATTGTGGTATATATACAAAAAAAACCAAAATAAAATTCAAAAACACAAGCCGGAGGACAACACCACACCCCCAGAACTTCACCACCAAACAAAACGTACCAAAACAAAAACACACAAAACAAAAACACCACCCCCCCAACCACCTGGTAGCCATTAGTCTACTTTCTGTCTCTACGAATTTGCCTGTTCCAGGTACTGCATACAAGTGGAATCATATATTTCTGGCTTATTTCATTTAGCATAGTGTTTTCAAGTTTCATCCGTGTTGTAGTATCCCATTGTATAGGTTAGGAAACTGAGACTTATATTAAATAACTTGCCTAGGACCACAGAAGAATTAGTGACAGAGGAAGAATTCAAATCCAGGGATGTCACACTTCAAAGTCCATGCTCTTAATCATCCTCTACCAAGTGTTTCTGCCAATGCAGGCCACAGACCACTAAATCAGAATGACCATGAGTGCTTAAAAAATACAGATTTCTGGGCTCCATCCTACTAAAAGAATCCTACTAAACGATAATCCTTGCACTTTTAACACATTCCCCAGTTGATTCTTATGCAAAACTAAAGTTTGTGAATTACTTCATTCTTCTCTATTGAAAATGCAACTAAGGAAAGATGGCGGCAGAGAGAATGAAGATAGTTACAAACTCAAAACCAAGTGATCTCACAGAAAAGGAGAAATGAGTAGGCAAGTGCTATGGTTTGAATAATAGTGTCCCCTCCAAAATTCATGTTGAAGCCTAATCCCCAAGGCAACGGTATAAAGAGGTTTGGCCTTTGGGAGGTGACTAAATCATGTGGGCTCCACCCTCATAAATGGGGTTAACACCCTTATGAAAGGGCAGAAGGTGGAAGGGAGCATTCTCTTGCTCTTTTGTCTCTTCCACCATGTGAGGACACAGTGTTCCTCCCCTTCAGAGGATGCAGCAATAGGAACCATCATGGAAGCAGAGAGCAGCCCTCGCCTGACACTGAATCTGCTGGTGCCTTGATCTTGGACTTCCCAGACTTCGGAACAGTGAGAAATAAATTTCTATTGTTTATAAATTACCCAGCGTGTGGTATTTTGTTATAGCAACACAGACTAAGACAGTAAGATTCTAGGAGTTGTCAAATGCCTATGTATTTTGTTGGGGTCTTCTGGAGTGATTTCCAGCATGTCCACCCTATTTGTCCTTTGTGACCCCATGACTTATCCTTTCATGAAGTGAAAAGATACATCTCTTATAGTCATGCCATATTTTTCATTCCCAGTTTTACAGTTTATGTCAATATGTATTATGTGTGAAAAACAAACTAGCTTTTCGTCAAATGCTGCCCAAATGTAGCATCTCAATGTCTGGCATAAGAAAAGTAAGACGCAAATGGTGAATTGCGATGCTGGCAAACCAATGCACAATGCAGCCAAAAGACATGTCATATGTATTGTGGGACTAAAAACTCACCTTCAGGAAGACTTTCACCTTGAAATCTGGTGATGTGTGGAACAGATGTTTTAATTTAGCTAAAATTATTTGCATAATTGATTTAACACGTGGTTTATCAAACCTGCCAAAGAGCAGGTGACAATATGGAATTAATATGATTACTAATTTGACACATCATTGAGATTAATTTGACCTTTCTCGATCTCAGAATACCCAGAGGTCTTCACAGACAGGAATAGTGTGCTATGAAATGCAATCTAAAATCCACCATCTTAGCATCATAAATTAAGCAACCACTTTGCTCAGTTTGGCCTCATGCTTCTATTCCTTTTCTTTCAATCTCTCCTCTAAATGGAAAGGAAGGCAATGAGTGAATATTGGGGAACATATCTGATTCACAGTGTTTAAAATTTTATGAAAAGTAATTGATCTAACGTACCTCTGATACTAGATGTGGTACTGCCTTCTCCCTGGTCTGTTGATTTATCCTTGAATCTAGACTCAAAGGATATCACCTTTGAGAATTCATTGGCTTAAGCCTTTAGCATTAAGTCTAAAGACTCAAAATAATGACTTTTTTTTTTTTTTTTGAGGTGGAGTTTCACTCTTGTCACCAGTTGGCATCCAGGCTGGATGAAGTGCAATGGCATGATCTTGGCTCACTGCAACCTCTGCCTCCCAGGTTCAAGAGATTTTCCTGTCTCAGCCTCCCAAGTAGCTGGGATTACAGGTGCACACCACCACACCCGGCTAATTTTTGTATTTTTAGTAGAGACGGGGTTTCACCATGTTGGCCAGGATGGTCTTGAACTCCTGATCTCAGGTGATCTGCCTGCCTCGGCATCCCAAAGTACCGGGATTACAGGCATGAGCCACTGTGCCCGGCCAAAATAATGACTTTTAAATTATATATCAGTCTGATTACAATATAAATTACCCTATTAGAAACAATAGAAATGTTCATCAATAGGGGATTGATAAAATAATATCGTATGTCAGTAAAATGCTATATGCTCATTTAAATGATGTGGAAAAACTATATTTAATGACATAAAAACATGTTTGTGATATGTGACATGAAGAAATCATATTGCACCTGTGAAAAATAACATTAAAAATGAGAAATCATATTGCAAATTAGTATGTGCACTATAATCTTATTTTTATAAGAAAAATTACGTACATATCTGAAAGGATAAATACCGAAACGTTAATCATGGTTATATCTACATGGTAGGATTAAGGCTGATTTATGGTTTTTCTTTTTTATTTATCTATATTTTAAACATTTTTTTAAAAC
This sequence comes from Rhinopithecus roxellana, assembly GCF_007565055.1. NCBI lineage: Eukaryota > Metazoa > Chordata > Mammalia > Primates > Cercopithecidae > Rhinopithecus > Rhinopithecus roxellana. The sequence goes on from NC_044551.1 coordinate 65,453,689, forward strand.
CATGAACATATAATTTTTTGGTGTAATAGAGAAAAAAGTCAATCAAAAAATATTTATGAAGTGAGGATGGCAGATTGAATCAGCATACAATTTTACTCTCTCCCAAAACTCCATTGAAGTTCCTACACACACACACACACACACACACACACACACCCCACACACACACACACCCCCGTGAAGGAAACAACAGCAAGAATGTTTTGGAAACTGGAAACATTTTGAAAACTGGTTTGGTAGTCTCACAAAAGCCTAACCTCATGGCCGCAGTGGGTAAATGAACCAAGCTGCTTTAGGTTGTGGAATCCTGCCTGGGATCGCCACTGGGGATGGAGAAGGGAAGAGGGAAGAGGGAAGAGGCAAGGGCACCAAAAGAAGGAGCACTGGGAAGCTGCGAGATCTCAAGAGACATCTCTCCTTCATTATTCCTCAGCCCTTGAGCCCCCAATCTTTCACCCAACAGGAGTATGAAAGCTTATTCTCTGTACTATGGACACCAGACACAGTTGGAAGTCTGATCGTCATACCCAAAACAGAAGAGTAAGTGATCTTATGCTCAGCAAATCCTGGCTGCAGAGCCCTCCCTGGCCTTTCCACTCAGGTTCAGGACACCAACAGCCAGACTCTGACCCTTCCAGATAAGAGACCGGAAATGGCTTCTTCATAAAGGCTAAATTTATGCTTGCCCCTCAAGATTGCAAAATTAAGCAACATATCACTTAGGGACACATATGTAGGCGATATAACCAAAAGAAAAAAAAAAGCAGGAGAATGAGTACTCTTGCCCTACGTAACGAGGAGGAAGGGGTTGCAACTGGGGTAATACCCTGGTAATGTTTGATTTTTTTTTGTAGAGAACTAGAGTGATAGGAATATAGACAGTATAATAATACATTTTATTATTCTTATTTAAATTTTAGATATGCATTTTATATATTCTTCCCTACGTATTATATATTTTACAATTCACAAAATGGCGCATGCCTATAATCCCAACACTTTGGCAAGTCGAGGTGAGCAGATCGCTTCAGTCCAGGAGTTTGAGATCAGCCTGGGCAACACAGCGAGACCTCATCTCTACCATAAAAGAAATAGCTGGATGTGGTGGCACACACCTGTGGTCCCAGCTACTCAGGAGGCTGAGGCAGGAGGGTTGCTTGAGCCCAGGAGGTCGACGCTGCAGTGAGCCATAATCGCGCCACTGCACTCCAGCCTCGGCAACAAAGCAAGGTCCTGTCTCAAAAAAAAAAAAAAAGCAGGCAACCTATGACCTCTTCCTTTCTGTGCGATTTTCTCCCTTTCTTCTTTTCATCCCTGTTATGTTTCTGCTGTTCTTTCATTCCCTTTTTCTTTTCTAGAACTTTATAGAGGTCAGGAGTTCAAGACCAGTTGAGCCAACGTGGTAAAACCCTGTCTCTACTAAAAATACAAAAATTAGCTGGGCGTGGTGGTGCATGCCTGTAATTCCAGGCACTCAAGAGGCTGAGGCAAGAGCTTGAACCCAGGAGGCGGAGGTTGCAGTGAGCCGAGATCGCGCCACCGCAATCCAGCCTGGGCAACAGTGTGAGACTCCATCTCAAAAAAACAAAAACAAACAAACAAAAAACCAAAAAAAGAAATGTGATTGGTCAAAAATGGTATGACCTAGTGGGAATAGACAGACAGGGGAACCCATCAATGCCTGTCTATTCAGATTCTTCTTGGCCTCACTCTCCTCCTGGGTATGAGCCAGGGGCCCTTTCTGGAAAGGTAGTTCCATGACCTACAATCAAACAAAATAGGTAAGAGAATTTCTTTGTGGCCAGTTCTTACTCAGAAAGGCAGGGGAAGGTTACAGTAGGTTACACTTTTACGTTTTATGGCTGGCTTTGGGGATTTTTGGGATTCTGGTTTTTATGAACCACTTTGCAGAAGAGAAATTCTAGTTTCTGTGGCTTGTCTTGAGGACGAATGAGAGGTGAGCGACAGGAGGGCAGGAGAGAGTCGAAGAAACTTTGCTTTTGAGGCTGCTTCTGAAGACTTCACTTGGGGGCATCACTTTCTGAGTCCCCACAGTGTCTTCTGATGAACAGAAATGTTTAATGTTAATGAAGTTTAATTTATTAGTTTTTTAATGGTTAGTGTTTTCTGTTACCTAGGAAATCTTTACCTGTCCCAACATTGCAAAGGTATTCCCCTATGTTTCCTCCTATATATTTTATAATTTTAGTTTTCATGTCTATGTGTATGACCCATCTCAAATTAATTTTTATGTATGGTGTGAAGTAGAGATCATGTTTTTTTCCCCATACAGATACCAAGTTGTTCCGGGGCCCCATGTTTTTAAACTAATAGAATGTGCCTCTATCCCTTTATTTGCTCATCATGCAAAAAAAATTCTAAACCTAAACCTGAAAATTTGAAATATGCATCCCTGTCTTCATATCTCACTGCCTCCCTATAACATGACCAGTGACTTTAAGGACCATCTATTATGACCGCTCCCCACCTCAGACAATTACAAATGATTTATTTCTTTAGGATCATATATTTCACATTAGAGAAAAAATAGATTTTGAAAGGAAAAAAAACCTTGGCACTATTATTCTTTGACTGCTCTGCTTTTCCAATGTCTAAGATGTAAATAAAATCAACTATTAAGTTTGGGGCTGCAAATTTTTTTTTTTTTTTTTTTTTTTTTTTTGAGACAGAATCTCGCTTTGTCGCTCAGGCTGGAGTGCAGTAGTGCCATCTCGGCTCACTGCAAGCTCCACCTTCAGGGTTCATGCCATTCTCCTGTCTCAGCCTCCTGAGTAGCTGAGACTACAGGCATCCACCACCATGCCTGGCTAATTTTTTGTATTTTTAGTAGAGATGGGGTTTCACCCTGTTAGCCAGGATGGTCTCAATCTCCTGACCTTGTGATCTGCTTGCCTCGGCCTCCCAAAGTGCTGAGATTACAGGCGTGAGCCACCACACCCAGCTTGGGGCTGCAAATTTTTATATATCATATAAAGTGTGAAATAATATGGAACAAGATTGGTGTTTAACTCTTTTTTTTTTTTTTTTTTTTTTTTTTTTTAAGATAGAGTTTTGCTCCTGTTGCCCAAGTTGGAGTGCAATGGCGCAGTCTTGGCTCACTGCAACCTCTGCCTCCTGAGTTCAAGCGATTCTCCTGCCTCAGCCTCCTGAGTAGCTGGGATTACAGGCACATACCACCACACCCGGCTAATTTTTGTATTTTTAGTAGAGTCCTGACCCTAGGTCATCCACTTGCCTGGACTTCCCAAAGTGCTGGGATTACAGGCGAGAGCCGCCACGCCCAGCCTAATTCATTTTTTCAATGTTTTTAAAATTGGCACATGTCTGACTCCTTTAAAAAATCAGGTTTACGGGGTCAGGTGCAGTGGCTCACGCCTGTAATGCCAGCACTTTGGGAGGCTGAGGTGGGTGGATCACAAGGTCACGAGATTACACCATCCTGACCAACATGGTGAAACCCTGTCTCTACTAAAAGTACAAAAATTAGCTGGGCGTGGTGGCATACGTCTGTAGTCCCAGCTACTCCGGAGGCTGAGGCAGGAGAATCACTTGAGCCCAAAAGGCGGAGGTTGCAGTGAGCCGAGATCACACCACCGCACTCTAGCCTGGCAACAAAGAAAGACTCCATCTTAAAAAAAAAAAAAAAAAAATCAAGTTTACCTAAAACAAAAGGAATAGATTCCAAAAAGAGGAAAAAGAGAAACTGTCAAAAAATGCAGAGAAGTCAAGGAACAAAGAGAGTCATCAGTAGGTGTAAAAATTAGGAGTAACCTAACTGAGAGAAGTTTTTGCAGTCTGGTGGAGGTGGTGGGAGCCGGAGCAAAGGAGACTGAGGAAAATGCAGGGAATAACTATAGATGAATGGAAGTAAGTGACAATTTTTTTATTTTTAAAAATTTTTTTTAGATGGAGCCTTGCTCTGTCACCCAGGCTGGAGTGCAGTGGCACGATCTCGACCGATTGCAACCTCCACCTTCTGGGTTCAAGTGATTCTCCTGCCTCAGCCTCCTGAGTAGCTGGGATTACAGGTGCCTGCCACCACGCCTGGCTAATTTTTCTATTTTTAGTAGAGAAAGGATTTCACCATGTTGGCCAGGCTGGTCTTGAACTCCTGACCTCAAGTGATCCACCCACCTCAGCCTCCCAACGTGCTGGGATTACAGGCATGAGCCACCATGCCCGGCCTCATGAACCAATCTCTATGTAATAATATTAACTAAAGCCATAGTTTATTCAGATTTCTTTAGTTTTTACCAAATGTTCTTTTTCTGGTCCAGGATCCCACCTAAGATACTCCATCACATTTGCTGGTCATGTCTCCTTAAGTTCCCCTTGACTGGGACGGTTGCTCAGACTTTTCTTGTTTTTGATGATCTTGACAATTTTGAGAAGTACTGGTCAGGATGCCCCTCTGTTGGAATTTGTCTGTTTTACTCATGATTAGATTGGGTTGTCGGTGTGTATTAGTCCATTCTCCAGGGTTCTCTGGGGAACCCTGACTAATACAGTTCTTGCATTGCTATAAAGAAATATCTGAGAGTGGATAATTTGTAAAGAAAAGAAGTTTAATTGGCTCATGGTTCTGCAGGCTATACATGCAAGAACAAAAGGAAAGACCGTTTCTTGCATGACTCAACTTTCAGCTTAATTTTTTTCCTTTTGGCATAGTGAATTGGGGTCCCAAGAACCATGGGTTCCCACGCTGTTCTTGCGATAGTGAATAAGTCTCATGAGATCTGACGGTTTTATAAAGGGCGGTTCCCCTACACATGCTCTCTTGCCTGCTGCCAAGTAAGAGGTGCCTTTGCTCCCCACTTCACCTTCTGCCATGATTGTGAGGCCTCCCCAGCCATGTAAAACTGTAAGTCCATTAAACCTCTTTTTCTTTATAAATGACCCAGTCTTGGGTATGTACTTACTAGCAGCGTGAGAACAGACTAGTACACAAGGGTAGATACTACCAATGTGATTAATCACTGTTGATGTTGACTGAGATGGAGATGGCGTCTGTCAGGCTTCTCCACTACAGACTTACTCCCCACCCACTCCACCCCTCCCTTCCCCCTTCTCACGCTATCCTCTTTGGAGGGAAGTCACTATGTGAAGTGCACTTTTAAGGAGCACAGAGTTATGCCTCCCCCGTTGATGGCAGAGAATCAAGATAAATTATTTGGGATTCTTCTGGGCAGGAGACTTGTCTCTTCTCTCCATTTATTAATTTTTCAATTATTTATTTATATTAGTGTGGATTTGTAGAAATTTATTTTATTCACTGTTTTATAATCCAATATTACTTTATTTTGTTGCTCAAATTGTTCCAATTTTGGCCATTGAGAGCACCTGCAGTTGGTTCTGGATGTTTACTTTTTAACTCTAAAGGTATTCAGTGTTCTGGTGAGTTTTATAGCATGATATTTAAAAACATGAATGGGACCTACCATATAACTATTATTATTTTATTATTATTATTTTTTAGACAGAGTCTTGCTTTGTTGCCTAGGCTGGAGTGCAGTGGTGCGATCTTTGCTCACTGCAACTTCTGCCTCCCGGGTTCAAGCAATTCTTCTGCCTCAGCCTCCCGAGTTGCTGGAACTATAGGCGCCTGTCACTATGCCTGGCTAATTTTTGTATTTTTAGTAGAGACGGGGTTTCACTACATTGGCCAGACTGGTCTCGAACTCCTGAACTCATGTGATCCACCTGCCTTGGCCTCCCAAAGTGCTGGGATTATAGGCATGAGCCACCATACTCAGCCCAGTATAGCTATTATATTGGCCAAAAAAAAAAAAAAAAGCAAAAAACTCTAATTTCTTTAATATTAAATGACTATCTTTCCCTAAATGACTTAGAGGAACCTTGTTTGTTTGCACAATAGTCATGATTAGAAATGTTAAAATGTCAGCATTGAAAAGGGAGCAGGGTTTATTGATCTTTCACCAGCTGGTGAGAGTGTGCTGGGCTCGGGGCTGAGACATTGGGGTGTTTAGTATCAGCTCTTCAGCCACTTCTTATGCCCCCACAAGTTGAGCTTGGCACCAGTCAGCTTGTTTTTACAGATGTGGATTCGGTGTAGAAACAGCTAGCTGGGCCCAAGGCTATGCCTCACAAATGGTGATTCAGCTCAAGGGTTTCACAGACAAAGGTTGTCATACAGCTGGAGCACTTGGGGACTCCCCAGTTCAGAGCCCCAGAGAATGTAGAAAATTAGAAATGAAAAGGGCCTATATTAGTTATCTATTCCTGAATAATGCATCACTCCAAAACTTAGTGGCTTAAAACAACAGCCATTTATTATTTCTCGTGATTCCTGTGGGTTAGATATTGGGAAGTACTCAGTGGGGTGGTTCTGTCTTGAGTTCTCTCTTGATGGTGCAGTCAGATGGTGGCTAGAACCGGGTCACCTCTAGGGCTGCTTTACTCATCTGGTACCCAGACTGTGATGATTAAACATTTGAGGACTGAAACAGCTAGGGCTCCGGGGCATCTCCCTGTATGTGGTCTCTCCGTGTGACCTCTCCAGCATAGTGGCTTCCTGGTAGCTGGACTTCTTTCATGGTGGCTCAGGGTACCAAAGGCACATATTGCACAAGAGAGGGAAAACTCCTGGCTGAAGGCATTTTGCTTTTTTACTAACTTAGCCTAAGAGGTCACATGGAAAGAGAATTAGTATCTACCTTTTTGTGAGAAGAGTGTCAAAGAATTTGCAGACAAGTTTTAAAAGCATGGCAGGACCTTAAAGACCAGGGCTGGATGTCTTCCTTTGCCCCTCCTGTTCCTGTTCCTGTCTGTGCCCTCCTACCTGTTCTGTGCCCAGGAGGCTGAGTGACAGCTCCTCTCTGCTCTTGGTCCTGGGACACTGCATGCTTCCTTGCATTTTTCCTGCATACTGCCCACAACTTTGTAAACAGTCCTTTTATTCAACTCCTCAAATTACCCAATTTGAGACACCGTCTGTCTCCTGCAGTGATGCTGATAGTTACTCCCACATCCTTCATCTTAGAGATGAGGAGAATGACCCCATGCTTCCAGCCAGGGGTCCAGTACTTGGGGCACCCAATCCAGGGTCCTTTTGTTTCCATTCTATTAGCCAACACATGCAGAAAGCAGAATGGGGACTGAGGCAAAAGGAAAAGTCACGGACACAGAGTATTTATTTAAAACTTTGACTTTTTTTTTCAGTACGGATTTTTGCATAAATTTTTATTTTATAACAGATTGCATTATAATATTATTTATCATGACTGAGTTTTTTTTTTTTTTGGCACCCCCTTAACTTTTGTGTCCCCAGGAGTCCCCTACTTGCCTCACCCTATCCCGGCCCCATCCCTCCAGCTTGCTCCCCACCTTGAGCTGCTATGGCACTGGCACTGCTGAGCTGGCTGTGGGCTTTTAGAGGCGACCCAGGAATCCTTTCAGCACCTCCTCCTTTTCCTGAGGTTTTACCATTCAACTTTCATTGCCTGGTGGGTGCCACATCTTCGGATGCTGTCAGCAGCATTTTAGTGGTGACGAATCCCTAATTGGTAACTAGGTGGAAATAGAAGCTCCTTTATTCAATTTTCTTTTGGGCACCTCCCAGGAGGGCCAGGTGTATGTCTGCCTGGTGCTCTGGAGGAAGATGGGTGAGATGCATGGTGGAACTTGGAGGCATTTGCATTTAGGGTGGAAAACAGACATTAAAAGCTGGAATAAAATATGACAAAGGCTCTTCAAGCTATATAAAAAATACTGAGTACACAACTAAATCTGTTGTTCAGAGTTTGTTAAAAGAAGGAAGGAGGGTGGATAGGAGGGGGTAGGCTGGCAGAGAGGAGGAGCAGGCTGGCAGGTCCCAGCAAGGTGAGGTTAGGAGGCACCACAGATAACTAAACACTGGCTAGCTTGCAGTTTTCTCTTCTGCTGTCCTTATTTAGATCCTCTTCTGTCACTGCACGTAGCTGGCAGACTTTTCTCTTTTAGATCTATTCTAAGGCACTAAGGAATGAGGCTCTTTACACTTCATTTCTCTGCCGTCAGGGAAGAGGCTGATGTCACGTGCCCATGCGTCACCACTGCTTAACGACAGACACACCAACGGTTCTGGACCTGGCAGTACTTTTCCCTTTGATGCAGGCAGTGAGGGATGTTAAATGGCATTTCATTATGATCTACTGGCTAGATGTTAGTCATGGCATATTTTAGAGTAAGCCTGAAGGGAGTTGTAGGGAAAAGAAAGAGAGATCAGACTGTTATTGTGTCTATATAGAAAAGGAAGACATAAGAAACTCCATTTTGACCTGCACCCTGAACAGTTGCTTTGCCCTGAGATGCTGTTAATCTGTAACTTTGCCCCAACCTTGAGCTCACAAAAACATGTGTTGTATGGAATCAAGCTATAAGGGATCTAGGGCTGTGCAGGATGTGCCTTATTAACAAAATGTTTACAGGCAGTATGCTTGGTAAAAGTCACCGCCATTCTCCATTCTCGATTAACCAAGAGCATGATGCACTGCGGAAAGCCGCAGGGATCTCTGCCCTGGAAAGCCGGGTATTGTCCAAGGTTTCTCCCCATGTGATAACCTGAGATATGGCCTCGTGGGATGGGAAAGACCTGACCATCCCCCAGCCCAACACCCGTGAAGGGTCTGTGCTGAGGAGGATTAGTACAAGAGGAAGGTCCTCCTGCAGTTGAGATAAGAGGAAGGCCTCTGTCTCCTGCCTGCCCCTGGGAACGGAATGTCTCGGTATAAAACCCGATTGTACATTTGTTCTATTCTGAGATAGGAGAAAAACTGCCCTGTGGCGGGAGGTGAGACATGTTGGCAGGAATGCTGCTCTGTTATTCTTTACTCCACTGAGATGTTTGGGTGGAGAGAAGCATAAATCTGGCCTACATGCACATCCAGGCATAGTAATTTCCCTTGAACTTATTTGTGACACAGATTCCTTTGCTCACATGTTTTCTTGCTGACCTTCTCCCCACTATCACCCTACTCTCCTACTACATTCCTCTCGCTGAGATAGTGAAAATAGTAACCAGTAAATACTGAGGGAACTCAGAGACCAGTGCCGGTGCAGGTCCTCCGTATGCTGAGCACCCGTCTCCTGAGCCCACTGTTCTTTCTCTATACTTTGTCTCTATGTCTTATTTCTTTTCTCAGTCTCTCGTCCCACCTGATGAGAAATAGCCACAGGTGTGTATGGGCTGGTCACTCCTTCAGGAGTTGAGATACTCAAAAGGCCATTGTGCAAACACGAACAGTCCCCTATCTCCTTCACAGTTATCCATCTGCAGGCATCTTACTTTAGGCTGCAACATCTCACTTTTTTTGCTGCTAGTCTAGTCATTTGGTTAATTTCCAAGGCTGTTTGTTGTCTGTGAAGGATTGACTACCTGGCTGGACACAGGGATCTCTCTAGTCTGGACTTTGTTTCTGACTCACTGCGATAATATGGGCAGATAGATCACTTAATCTCTCACCTTTTCCTCCCATCATTACTCTTCAAAAGCCTTCTTGCCAAATCACTACTTTCTTACTCTCAGTGTTCTTAGGCCTTAACGGATGATGTCATTCAACAATCCTTGATATGGGATCAAAATACTACTTCTTTTGGGCAGTTCCTAATTATTTTATTTTCTGTTTCTGCTTTATAACTTCCAGTTCCCCCTTTCTTCAATCTTCTCAATTTCACTACACTCTACATTTCAGCTCTTCTCTCTGATGCAGCTAAACCACTATATTATGGCACATGATCTTTAATGGGACCCATTTCTAGCTAATCTTTTGAAATGCAGTTCTGCAATTATATTTTAACTTAGTTCCCTCTTTTTCTAATGGTGGCTTTTAAAGTCTGTTAATATTCTAATATGAAGTCATTCATTCTAATTTAATAATAATATGAAAAACATATCCTATGCATGCGCTCGTATAAAACTACTATTACTAGGAGTAAAACCCTAGTGATAAAGACATATAATATGGTTGATATAATTCAATAACAGCTACCATTTAAATACATCCTCTTTGTGTTTTATATAATATTTGATCCCTACAATAATTCTTAGTACATATTACCATTTCACATGTGAGAAAATTTACAATCAAAGACATTGAATTGAGGTGGGGCTTTGTTTTGTTTTGTTTTGTTTTACTCTTTTGTGGAAACCTATTATTTTGTGGATTTAGCATCCCTTCTTCTGAAAATGCTTCTCCCTTCTCTATTCCTATGCTGCCCGAGAACAGTCATGTTATGACAAGATCCTACCCCCCGGCCTCTGGTGGCCTCATCCTACAATTTTGTGAAACACATTAGTTTATGTTATTTTTATTTGTCTAACAGTAACATGTAAAACTTAGAAATGTTGGTGGCCTGTTTACCAGCACAGGGACTGCACATGTCAGTAAAGTCAGCTAGCAGACAGAGAGACTGGGGAGTAGCATTCAAGCTCCTGCCTTTAATCGCCCACGTCCTGGCCTCCCCATGTATTCTGGAAGAAGTCTTCGTGTCCTGATGAAAAATTTCCCCTTTGGCTTACGCTCAAGTTTGTTATCAGTCAATTGCAACCCTGAAAAGTCTGAACTTTTACCAACTGTTGATCATCATTTGGGGTGAAAATAGCTGGCATATTAGAATTTCATTCCAAGGCTGATTTATACTAGTTCCCGAAAGGGTGTGTGCTTCATTTCTTCCTTCCTGATCTCAAACACATGTGAAAAATAAATCTTATCTATTAAAAACAGTTGCATTAAAAATAGCTAAATCCTTTTTTTACTGAAATAGAAAAACAATTATAAAATCCATATGAAACCAAAAAGACCTCAAGTAGCCAAAACAATCTTGAGAAAGAAACAAAGCAGCAGGCACCACACTTCCTGATTTCAAAATATATCACAAATCTACAGTAGTTAAAACAATATGGTGCAGGCATATAGACAGACACACAGACCAATTGAGCAGAACATAGAACCAGAAATAAATCTACACATATATGATCAACTCATCTTCAGCAAGGGTGCCAAGAATATACAAGGGGGAAAGGATAATCTGTTCAACAAATGTGTTGGGAAAACTGGATATCCACATGCAAATAAATAAAATGGAACCTTTACCTTACATCTTACACAAAAATCAACTCAAAATGGATTAAAGACTTAAGTGTAAGACCTGAAATTATAAAACTCCTAGAAGAAAACAGGAAAAAGCATCATGACATTGGCCTTGGCAATGATTTAATGGATATGACACCATAAGCACAGGCAACAAAAGCAAAAATAGGCAAGCGGGACTACATCAAACCAAAAAGCTTCTGCAGGCGGGGAGCTGTGGCTCATGTCTGTAAACCCAGCACTTTGGGAGGCCAAGGCAGGTGGATCATTTGAGGTCAGAAGTTCAAAACCATCATGGCCAACAAGGTGAAACCCTGTCTCTACTAAAAATACAAAAATTAGCTGGGTGTGGTGGTGCACACCTGTAATCCCAGCTACTGGGGAGGCTGAGGCAGGAGAATTGCTTGAATCTGGGAGGCGGAGGTTGCAGTGTGCTGAGATTCTGCCATGGCACTCCAGCCTGGGAAACAGTGAGACTCTGTCTCTAAATAAATAAATAATAAATAAATAAATAAATAAATGGCTTCTGCACAGCAAAGGAAATGATCAACAGGGTGCAAAGGTAACCTACATAATGGGAGAAAATACTTACAAACCATATATCTGATAAGTGGTTAATATCCGAAATATATAAGAAAGTCCTACAACTCAGCAAAAAACCTAATGAGTCATTTTAAAAATGAGCTAGGGACTTGAATAGACATTTCTCCAAAGAAGACATACAAATGGCCAATCGATATATAAAAAGATGCTCAATGTCACCAATGATCAAGAAAATGCAAATCAAATCCATGACGAGATATCACCTCGAAAGTGTTCAGATGGCTATCATCAAAAAGATACAAGATGACAAGTGCTGGCAGGGAGAAAAGGAAACCCTGGCCACCATTAGAGAGAATGGCAATTAGCACAGTCATTATGGAAAACAGTATGGACTTTCCTCAAAAAATTAAAATACAGTATTGTATGAAAGGAAAGAAAGTTACCATTCCCCTTGACAAGAGGAACAGAAAATCAAATACCGTGTGTCCTCACTTATAAGTGGGAGCTAAATGATGAGAACAAACACATGGACACATAGAGGGAAAATACACATACTAGGGCCTGTTGGAAGGTGGAGGGTGGGAGGAGGGAGAGGATCAGGAAAAATAACTAATGGGTACTAGGCTTAATACCTGGGTGACGAAATAATCTGTACTACAAACCTCCATGACAGATACACGTTTACCTACGTGACAAACCTGCACATGTACTCCTGAAGTTAAAATAAAAGTTTTTAGGCCGGGCGCCGTGGCTCATGCCTGTAATCCCAACATTTTGGGAGGCCGAGGTGGGTGGATCACAAGGTCAGGAGATCAAGACCATCCTGGCTAACACGGTGAAACCCCGTCTCTACTAAAAATACAAAAAAGTTAGCCTGGCATGGTGGCGGGTGCCTGTAGTCCCAGCTACTTGGGAGGCTGGGGCAGGAGAATGGTGTGGACCCGGGAGGCGTAGCTTGCAGTGAGTCAAGATCCTGCCACTGCACTCCAGCCTGGGCAACAGAGCGAGACTCCATCTCAAAAAAAAAAAAAAAAGAAAAGAAAAAAGAAAAGTTTCAGCAAGCCCACTTCTGCATATTTTTCCAAAAGAATTGAAATCAGTATGTTGAAGACATACCTGCACTCCCATGTTCGTTGCACCACTATTCACAATAGCTAAGATGTGGAAACAACCTAAACGTTGATGAATGAATAAAGAAAATGTGGTATATACATACAAAGGAATATTACTCAGTCAGAGAAAAGAGGAAGTCCTTGTTATATACTACAGCATGGATGAACCTTGAGGACATTATGCTAAGTGAAAGATGCCAGCCACAAAAGGGCAAATACTGCACGATTACACTTATATGACGTATCTCAAATAGCGAGACTCGTAGGAGCAGACAGTAGAATGATAGTTGCAGGGATTGGGAGGAGGTAAAATGGGGAATCACTAATAATGGGTATAAAGTTTCAGTTATGCAAGATGAATAAGTTCCAGAGATCTGTTGTACAACGTTGTGCCTATAGTTGATAATATTGTGTTGTGTACTTAAATATCTTTTAAGAGAGTAGATCTTGTGTTTTAACTCTTCTTACCACAATAAAATAAAAATAATAGCTAAATTCATTCAAACGAATCATCTTGAAAGCAACTGAAAACTATTTGGTGGTGGTTGTTGTTGGTTAACTACAATGAGGTTTTTTTTTTTTTTTTTTTTTTTTTGTTGAGACGGAGTCTCGCTCTGTCGCCCAGGCTGGAGTGCAGTGGCTGGATCTCAGCTCACTGCAAGCTCCGCCTCCCGGGTTTAGGCCATTCTCCTGCCTCAGCCTCCCCAGTAGCTGGGACTACAGGCGCCCGCCACCTCGCCCGGCTAGTTTTTTTTTTTTTGTATTTTTAGTAGAGACGGGGTTTCACCGTGTTAGCCAGGATGGTCTCGATCTCCTGACCTCGTGATCCGCCCGTCTCGGCCTCCCAAAGTGCTGGGATTACAGGCTTGAGCCACCGCGCCCGGCCTACAATGAGTTTTATTCAGTAGTCTTTACTTCTTAAAGAACGCAATGATATGTTCCATTTTCTAACATTCCAGCTAATTCATTAGTCAGGAAAGGAAAAAGGAAGTTCATCTAAAGCATGGATTAGTGATGTTCTATGTTGATGTGATAAATAAAAGAAAAAATTTATTATTACAGGCCACATTACAACTTCTAACTTGAATGCAGAGGGATTTTGTGGTCACCCTGAAAACATGGCCTATAACGTGACTGTGAAAGTCAAGTGCAGCCTGTAGAGGCTCTGCCATGAAGTGTTAGAAGCTCTCTGTGTGCGATGCGTCTCATCAGTCTAGGCACAATTTTAAATTCTGTACCTGCCCCCATGTCCATGCACTGAATATGGATCTGCTATTGTGTGGCCACCTTGGCCTTCAGGCTTAACATAGGTGACAATTTGCTCTGGGGCTTTGTGAAAGAAAAAATGTTTTAATCCTACCTAACAAAAAGAAAGTATTAGCCCTGCCTAACAATAGTTGAAGACCCCAAAAAACACCTATCAGGGACTGTATAACACTGGAGAAGCTATCTGGAAAAATATGGAGAAAAACTGAAATATTTGAAAAGAATGGAGGTTAACATACAGATAATTTCCAATCAGCATACTTGGGGACTCTGAGTTTACGCAGAACATATTTTTAAAAAATTCCAGTTTGCTTGAACAAACAACTTTCAAATATTAAGCTAATTGTTTGAATGACCAAAGCAGTCCATGAAAATAATTTATCCTTAGTCTTCACACATAGGCCTACTTATTGCCCAGAAACTTTCTCTTCTGCCTAATCCAAATTACTCTTCCATTTCTCTCACCTATTTTTAATACTTTCTCTCAGAGAGAATGGCTACCTGGCTTCTCCTTGTCTTCCAATTTAATCTTCTTAGTTTTCCTCCATCGGTTGTAGTTTCCATCTTTTAATTACCGTAATTTTTTTTTTTTAAAAAGGTAGTTTCCACTGGCTTAGTAGATATTTACCAAACTGGAGAAAACTACACATTAATTTATCCACCTAGAATTTGGTGGGAATGAGGTTCATCTTGTACTATAATTTGTGGATTAAGTAAAATCAGATGCTATGTTATGATGTTTGTAAAATCAGTCACTATGTTAGCGCTCATTCATCCCAGCTCTTGCTGTGTGTGGTTCCTGAGGAGGGGGCATCATGAGAGCCGGGTGGGAACATCAGTGTTGTCCGTGCATGTGTGTGTGCACACGTGCACATGAGCATATGCTTGTAAAGGGGCTGGTTGAAGAAGAATGTCTCCTTGGTGATGCTAACAAAGCAACATTGAGCTGGAGTGACATCAGGTGCCAGACCCCCGAAGAGGCAGAGGTCTCCAAGGTGGGTGCTGGACTGAATTCTGGGAATAGGCCAAGGACTGTGGCTACATCAATGGGAAAGAGAAAAGGGCCTGTGGCATGCCTGGTGAATGGGCCTGAGGCTCCCTCTAGGCACAAAAAGGGTGGGAGATAGACCTGAAGATGGCCTGGCATGTTTGAGGCCAGCAAGTTTGGGTTAACTTGTTTGTTTTCCTCCTCTTTTATTCTTCTCAGGTGTCTTTATAACCTTTTTAAAATTCAGGCATCTAAACAGCCCTTGGGATGAGAAGGACATGGTGGTCAGTGTCCATGAGCTTTAGGTACTCTTTTCCCTCTCACTGTCTATGGTCTGAGAACTGCTTACAAAGTTGGACTGTGGCAGAAAGGCCTCCTGATTAAACCAACAAAAAGACCACCTCTCCAGTGCTCAGAATTGTCCTGACATGAAAATAATCAAGTTCTGACACTGCCAGGATAATTACTGTTTAATTTTGAGTATTTTAAAATGGAAAATATAGCCATTCCTTCCTTTATAACTCTGTATTATGGTCTATTTGTAATAATTGTAATAACAATGCTTGGTGCAGAGACTGGAAAGGGGTAGGAAAGCCAATAGTGGAGCATCCTCATGTTTCCCACAACTTTGGACACAAAGAAGAAATTCTCTTCTCTCCTGATAAGCAGAGATAAGCTTATACTTATCTCTGGATCCCTAAGTCATCTTTTTAGCCCTGTAAATTTGCTGGTGAGCAGTTACAATAAAGCTTCCTGGCAGTTCTTTCTACCAGAGTGTTAAAGTAATCCAGGTATTTGAAGGCATGAAATGGAATGACTTAATCTCATCTCCCAGTGGTTCAGATGGATGCAAAGGTCATGGCTACAGCTGCCTGGTCTAGGAGTGTGTACATCACGTAAATATTCAGGTCAAGTGACAGAGCTCAGCTAAAATCCAGAAGTCCACTGACACCAGAGTTAGTTTTCCATGAAAGAAATGCCTGTAAGAAACTGGACCAGGATAAAGCAAAGAGTAAGGGGCAGGAAGAAAGCTTATAATTGCATTACTGCAATATTCTGCAAAATCAGACTTTTGCTTCTGTTCCACCTCTCTTTAAAGCTGAAAATGCCTCAAGTTTCTTACTGAGAGGCATGAGTAATTGCATGAATACTAAATTCTTCGACAATTTCTAGCATGGTTTCATCCAAGGTTATGTGATGAGGCTGCAAAATATAGGCTGTATATGTTTGGGTATTTTATGCATGTATGTAACTTTGTCACTTTGATTGGCAAAATGGAAAATTCCCTGAATGCCCACAGAAAAGTATAATGTAGCATTTGGCAGGTCAACAAAATGCCCTGCCTTATTCTTTGTCTCCGCCTCATTCTCCAACACTTTAGTGCACTAAGTTGTAGTGACTGAAATCATTCTTGGTGAATAATGCTGGGCCACGCTGAAAATTTGTGGCTGAGAGCTGGACCCTCGTCATCGCCACGTACTTTGTCAATGAGACAGGGTAACCCATGGTTACTGAGCTCTGATCAGTTAAGGGGCAGAGAGCCTCCGCTCCCCACTGCTCTATAAAAGAGACCCAGCAAAGGGACCCTACCAGCTTCTAGCTCTCAGTCTGCGCGAGGGTGTGGGAAGGAAAGCCCAGGACCTCCGGAGCAGAGCACAGCAGCTGCAGAGGCAAGGCCAGCATGTCGCCCAACTTCAAACTTCAGTGTCATTTCATTCTCATCTTCCTGACGGCTCTAAGAGGTGAAAGCCGGTACCTAGAGGTGAGCCGCCCCTGGACTGACCCATCTCACCTTCCTTGCATGTTAACCCTAGGCGGCAGGCAGGCTGCCTCTGCTCGCAGCCTTTTGGGGTTCGCTGTTTCTTCCCACTCTGCTGGATGCTCTCTTGCCCCTGGTTTCCACTATCCTGTTCTCCCTCCTTGCCTCTGAGCATCCCAGACTGCCTGCCTGCCTGCCTTCCTCTGGCCGCTAGGGATACCCCGGCCTGATGGAGAGGGTCTAAGACCGTCCCATCTTCTCCCGACACGGGAAAACATTACCCCTCTCTCTTTATTTGCTATGCTGAGTGGCAGGGAGGGTGCCCCGCTCCTGGCCCCCTTTTTTATCCCCAGCCCTTGAACTTTTCCGGACTGACCCGTGTTCCTTGCCAGCTGCGGGAAGCGGCGGACTACGATCCTTTCCTGCTCTTCAGCGCCAACCTGAAGCGGGAGCTGGCTGGGGAGCAGCCGTACCGCCGCGCTCTGCGTGAGTCGAGGCTGCCCGGCTCGCGGGCGCCTGGGACGCGGGGAAACTGGGACTCTGTGCGGAGGGCAGGGGTCTCGCGGGCATCTCGGGTAAGGGGTTGGCCGGAACCGCCAGGGGCGCGTTAGCCCCTCGCTAAGGATCGGTCCGCGGAGGCGCTCCGGGAGGGGAAGGAGGTGGCGCGCCGCGGGCGCGGGAACCCAGCGCAGCCGAGGCTGGAAGTCGGAGCGCTGGGCGCTACAGAGCCCGGGAATGGGGCGCGCGGAGAGGGGCCGCCCGAGGCCGGCGCCGCGGCGGCTGCAGCCCGGGACTTATTGCCCCGTGCCCTCCTCCCCCAGGGTGCCTGGACATGCTGAGCCTCCAGGGCCAGTTCACCTTCACCGCCGACCGGCCGCAGCTGCACTGCGCCGCCTTCTTCATCGGCGAGCCCGAGGAGTTCATCACCATCCACTACGACCAGGTCTCCATCGACTGTCAGGGCGGCGACTTCCTGAAGGTGAGGCGCCCACGGCCCGCCAGCCTAGCCGGGGAGGGGGTTAGGGGGCGGCACGGGAGGGTTGGAAAGGGCTGGGACATTGCAACCAGCGTGGGGCTGCCGAGCGTGGGTAGCCGGTGGCAATTCTTAGACACTTCGCTGGTGCCCGAGTCGCAGAGGCGCGCTCGAGGACCCCCACACGGCGAGAATCTCGCCCTTACCCGAAGACCTCGTGCCATACACATCCAGTAGGGCTCCGGTCGGTGCCTCTGGACGCTGCCATGGTTTACATTCCCTTCTAGGCGCTTTCGAGGCCCGGGGAGCTTCTAAAGACTTGAACTCGCAGCGCAGAACGCTGCGACGCAATCCGGGGCCGATGAAATATGATTAAAAACCAACAAGCTCGAGCGCTGCGGTCCACCAAGCAGGCCGTCTTGGTTAGAAGGCCCGCCCCACACGTCTCACATCTGATCCCGCCTCGCTCCTGCTGGTCCACGCTCGGCGCACAGAGGCTGTCTTCAGTGCGCCGGTGACCCGATTTTGGAGCAGGAGGGGACTGGCTGCCGAGGGGGCATCTAGATGGAGATAGGTGGGAGGGGAGGACAAGACCCCCAAGCTCACTGCCTCCCTGATTCCAGTCGTCAGACTCCATAAGTATAACAGGGCAGAGTGGGATGGCTGATGGAGCTCTACTGTCCAATTAAAATAATCATGATTAACATCTCCAAAGTAGGATTGTTTTGGAACCTGTCACGTGCGTTAGAAATAATCTGTAGCTGGGTTGTTGGTAATTTTGCTAATGTGGACTAGATTGGACTCATTAAACTGGAGACCTGTGGTGATTTTGAGGGTCAGGTCAATAGACTCTGACCCTTTGTTCAACTGTAAACTTTAACAAGTGAAGGAAAAATGTCCCAGGTAGTATACCAGCCATCATTGCCTGGCTGTTGAAGCAGTTCTTGACATTTTAAAATAATATGTGATGATATTAAAAAAATGAGAAAAATGGGTGTATATAGCCATTAGCAGGTAAAGTTGCTGCTCCAGTTTTTTATTTTGCATCTATTTTCAAGATACTTTGTTCACATTTCAATGACTAGAGGAAAGAGAGAAGCTGCACAAAACCCAAATTATGCTTTTGTGGGATTCTTCTGAAGGTGAGAGGTAGAAAATATGACCAAGGTAAAAATGTACATTGGCTGTGGTTTTATTTACCAAAGTGGTTGAAATGATAAAGTATAAGGAAGTTTACTTACTTTGGAAGCTTTAAGGCTTATAAAAATTAATTAATACTATTACTTGCAAACAACCCTCACAGTCCAATATGTACAAATGAAAAGCAAGCAGGCAGAGAGTGTGGACTGTCAGTTCTCACTTATGACTGAAGGCCCATTGGTGGATGACTTTTTCCCCCTTTTCAACTCTCTTCAGACTTCAGGAGCTGATGGAAATGATAGCATCTATAGTCTGTATTTTTTTTCAAAGGTATTTGATGGTTGGATTCTCAAGGGGGAGAAGTTCCCTAGTTCCCAGGATCATCCTCTCCCCACAGCTGAGCGGTACATAGATTTCTGTGAGACTGGTCTTAGCAGGAGGAGCATCAGATCTTCCCAGAATGTGGCCATGATCTTCTTCCGAGTCCGTGAACCAGGAAATGGATTCACATTAACCATGAAGACAGACCCCAACCTCTTTCGTAAGTGTTCTCAGTCAAAAGGCAGAACTTGGGAGTCAGACTGCTTTTTGAAAGTAGTATCATTGCACAGACTTAAAGAAATTTGAACTGAGGAATGATTTGAATGGAAATTTTTTTGTAACTAGAAATGACCTAAAGGATAGTTTCTATTCTTTATTATGAATATCAAATCACAGTTTTAAATTTATTTCCCAGGTTAGGTAGTATACTAATTTATGGTGAGTACAATTCAATCTTTTCTCCAAAGTCTTGCTCTGAGCTCCTCAGGTTCTACGATGCATTTAGTGATAAGCCTTAATCTTCCAAGTCATTTCACTAATCCAGGATAAGCTTGAGGGATCGGATATAAAGTTGCAGTCTTAGAGATATTCAGGCCCGGGCTTGAAAGTCTCCATGTCTTTCAGCCTGTGCCTGAATGTGGTAGACAGATATCATGCCCTGACCAGAGGGTTGGATTATAGCATCTCAATGTTACCTTCTGATTCTGAGCCCACCACTCTAATTTAGTTCATTTCCGGTGGACACACATGTAGCTTATGCTACACAACTGAACAGCCCTGGCCTAAAGCATATTATCTTTATAAAAATGAGTTTACTCAGGCGGTGGCTCACGCCTGTAATCCCAGCACTTTGGGAGGCCGAGGCAGGTGGATCATGAGGTCAGGAGATCGAGACCATCCTGGCTCACACAGTGAAACCCCGTCTCTACTAAAAATACAAAAAATTAGCCGGGTGTGGTGGTGGGTGTCTGTAGTCCCAGCTACTCGGGAGGCTGAGGCAGGAGAATGGCGTGAACCCGGGAGGCAGAGCTTGCAATGAGCTGATATCATGCCACTGCATTCCAGCCTGGGCGACAGAGTGAGACTCCGTCTCAGAAAAATAAATAAATAAATGAGTTTACTCATCTGCTAATTGTTTTTTTCCCCATTAAGAGAAAAATCTGTTAAAAAAAAAATTAGAAAAGGAACACATATCACTCATTTTTGCATACAATAGAATGAATATTAACATTTCATGTGGCTGAAAGATGGGGCCTAATCTGCCAAAGAATAATGTACTACTGATCTTTTGATTTCTAGTTCTGAAAAAACAAAAGAATTTTTGAAAAAGCCCTCCAAAAAGACTGTTCCTGAGGACTGCAATAGAATAATTCTAGAAGACAAAATAAAGAGTTTCCCCTATATTTTGTTTAGTTAGAAATCAGAAACCTCCTGGGCCAGGCGTAGTGGCTCATGCCTGTAATCCTAGCAGGATTACAGGCCAAAGCAGGAGGATCACTTGAGCCCAGGAGTTCAAGATCAGGCTATCCCACAAAGTGAGACGCTGTCTGTATTAAAACTTTTTAAAAAGTATATTAAAAAAAGAAACTTCCTAGAACCATCAAGGAATTTCAGTTCTTTTTGAAAGTAAGTATAATTAAAAATATGAAAAGGAGGCAAGAGGTGTTTCTGATCTGTTCTGATGAATGTTGATTCATCCGGTAATCACAAAAAAAAGTACAAATTCTGATGCTTCTAGTTTCATATCTAGACTAATTAATGTATTATAGATTTATTTATTTATTTATTTGAGGTGGAGTCTCCCTCTGTCACCCAAGCTGGAGTGCAGTGGTGCGACCTCGGCTCACTGCAACCTCTGCCTCCCGGGTTCAAGCAATTCTCTGCCTCAGCCTCCCGAGTAGCTGGGATTACAGGCGCCTATCACCACGCCCAGCTAATTTTTGTGTTTTTAGTAGAGACAGTGTTTCACCATCTTGGCCAGGCTGGTCATGAACTCCTGAGCTCGTGATCCACCCACCTCGGCCTCCCAAAGTGCTGGGATTACAGGCGTGAGCCACCACTCCTGGCCAATGTGTTGTAAATTTAGATTTGAGATATAAAACAAAAAATTGTAGAAGTTCTTGGGAGTAAAATAAACATTAAAAATGCACCTTTTAGTTAACTTATCACTTAACATGCAGTAAATATTTATCAGCCTTAAGACTACTGTCTTTCACTTTTTTTCTCAGCCTATTTTCTCACTATTAGAAAAATACTTAAAATAGGCCTGGCGCGGGGGCTCACTCCTGTAATCCCACACTTTGGGAGGCCGAGGCAGGTGGATCACTTGAGGTCAGGAGTTCGAGACCAGCCTGGCCAACGTGGTGAAACCCTGTCTCTACTAAAAATACAAAAATTACCCGGATGTTGTGTCACATATCTGTAATCCCAGCTACTCAGGAGGCCGAGGCAGGAGAATCGCTTGAACCGGGGAGGCGGAGGTTGCAATGAGCTGAGATTGCGCCCCTGCATTCTAGCCAGGGTGACAGAGAAAGATGCCGCCTTAGAAAAA
Source organism: Rhinopithecus roxellana (assembly GCF_007565055.1). NCBI lineage: Eukaryota > Metazoa > Chordata > Mammalia > Primates > Cercopithecidae > Rhinopithecus > Rhinopithecus roxellana. The sequence continues at coordinate 65,475,450 of NC_044551.1, forward strand.
AAAAAAAAGAAAAGAAAAGTACTTAAAATAAGCCTGGGGCCATGGTGAAGCTGCTGAGCTGCATCCTAGGCCCCAGTCTTAAAAAAGTTTTAATTAAAAATTAAATTTTTTTTAAAAAAGGAAAATAAATAAGAATGAAAACATACTTAAAATTAATTATTTACTTTATTATTTAAAAATAGAGTTTGAGTTTTGGACTCACCATTAAGCCTTGATTTTTCCACATTCCTAGCTTTAAGCTGAACTCTAGTTAACTCAAGTGCTCCTAGAACTAATACCAGCTAGTATTTGTTTGGGTGCTGAGTTATGTCTTTTGATTGTTATAAACAAGGTAACCCCCTAAGATTAACATTAGAAGCCCCCTCACAGCCCAGGGCCTCCTGACGATATCCACGTGTCACTGATGGTTTTTGTTCCCCAAATCCTTTCTGTCTCCAAATTGCTTTTGTGGTATATATGCTCTCTTCCTGGGCAGAAGGCCCTAGATCATGAACAGGAGCCCTAGAATAAGATACAGTAAATGTCTATAAAAACCCAGCAAACCAAGTAATGGAAACATGAATTTTTTTTTTTTTTCCTTTCTACAAAGCCTGCAATGTCATTTCTCAGACTCCAAATGGAAAGTTCACCCTGATAGTTCCACACCAGCATCGAAACTGCAGCTTCTCCATAATTTATCCTGTGGTGATCAAAATATCTGATCTCACCCTGGGACACGTAAATGGTCTTCAGTTAAAGGTGAGTTGTTTACTTGTTTCCTAACCATTTGATAAGGCCACAGCTTTAATCAGAGGAGAAGCAATCATACAGGGCAAATCTGGACACTAGGTCGCTCTGATGAGCTCTTAAATCTCACATGTGTTTGCCCTAGCTGCTTTGACTAAGCCCCTCTTCTATTTCAGTTATGCAGCAAGTTGCATACTCAGGTGCCCCTTCTGACTACTTGAATACTTTCCTTGTGATGTAAGAAATGTTTTCAATTGGTAAAGTTGTGGTATATAATTACAATTGAACTCTCTTGTACTTGCCTCTTTTACAAAATTTCTCTCCTAGCAGAACGTAGTGTGAGTCATCTACACAGCTGTTTTTCTGATTATTGGAATTTTCTTTTGACACAAGGAAGTATCTCATTGACAGAACTGTGTTGTGAAGGAGTGCTAACTGTAGCATAAAATACAAAATTGGATTTTTAGATTGCAAAATACAGTAAAGCTTTGAAAGGTATTTGGCATGACATTTAACTCAATACATTTTGCCTAAAAAATATTAGCGGATAATCCCTATCAACTTATTTTCGAATAAACTTCTGTATGGACCTTAAAATTCAGGCTGAGTTTGACCGCATTTTCTTGCACTGGCAGCATTTTCCCTCTGAGTCATCCTCATTTCCTTTTACTTTCTCACATGACTAGGTTAAGATAACTCATGTATTTGCTGCTATCAAAGGCAGTCATAATTCCTAATCAGACAGATTTTAGTGACAACCAAATAAATAGAACTAGGACTGAAAAAAGGAGTATATCCAATTTCCTTTAAGCCCTAAATTCATGAACTAGTGCCTGCTTTTTTCTTAGTGGAAGAATAGTCCTTTGATAAGGACACTTTTGGGTATCTTTGGTACAGTCTTACTGGCTCGATATTATTTGTATGTCATTCTTGATGTAAAATATAGAAGATGAAAGGTGTGAGCATAGACTAGGAGATCTAAACTTGAGTTATTGGGGCTATCGAGGTAATCTTGGTGTTTCCTCCCAAACAATTTAGAGCCTACAGTGTTTTAGGCATCTGTTTCTTCACAAAATATTTTTTGAGTGCTTAGCATGTGCCAGGCACTATTGCAGATGCTGGAAATTAGCAATAAACAAGACAGGTCCTGCTCACAGGGACCGTGCATTCAAGTGGGATGAGACAGGCAAAACTGCCATGTATTTCAAATGGTGGCAAGTGCTATACAGAAAATGCAGCAGAATAGTGTGGTAGACAGTGACTGGGAGCATGGGGGTGGATGGAGAGGCAGGGGGCTACTTGTGATAAAGTGGTCAGGAAAGAAACCTTTTGAGAAGTGAGACCTGAGTGACAGATCAGAAGGAGCCAGCAGCTGTGAGAACAGGGAGCAGAGGGAACAGTGCAGAGGCTCAGAGGCAGGAATGGGCTTGCTGGATTCCAGAAATGGAAGGAAGAGGAGGATTGGCATAAGACAGCTTCAGGGAGATGGGCAGGGCCAGAGTGTGGTGAGCCCTGCAGGCCACATTAGGGAGTTCAAGTTTATTTTAAGTGCAGTGGTAAATCACTGAAGAGGTTCAGGGAGGAAAGCAACATGATCTGATGTATGCTGTCTAAAATGTCACTGTGCCTTCCATGCAATGAATGGGCTGTCGGGCCATGCCACCCTTTCTATGGCCCTGGTGAGATGTTTCTTTAGTTATTATTAATGTATCTATCAGGATTATTTTCTTAAACCTCCCAGATTTCTACGTATTGGAAGATGAGTTCCACCAAAATAAACAAAACCAAAACCAAAAAACCTTCAATTTTGCACATTGAGTTGGTGTGAGGATCTTACATTTGGTACAAGGAATATAAGTACTTCTTTTTATTTTTATTTTTTTTGAGATGGAGTCTTGCTCTGTCACCCAGGCTGGAGTGTAGAGGTGCAATCTCGACTCACTGCAACCTCCACCTCCCAGGTTCAATCAATTCTTCTGCCTCAGCCTCCCGAGTAGCTGGGATTACAAGCATGAGCCACCACAACTGGCTAGGTTTTTTTCTTTTTTCTTTTTTTTTTTTTTTTTGTATTTTTAGTGGAGACAGGGTTTCACCATATCGGCCAGGCTGGTCTCGAACTCCTGACCTTGTGATCCACCCGCCTCGGCTTCCCAAAGTGCTGGGATTACAGGCATGAGCCACTGCTCCTGGCTAAGTACTTTTTTGGTACATTATTGTGAGCTAGGCAAAAGATAGTAGTGGCTTAGAACCTCAACAAAAAAATTTAGGGAATCACTGTTGAGGAACTGAACTTCAGAGGTCCCCACATAACTCAGTTTGTAACATTGTAAGAAAAGCTGAGAGGTTTGCAAAGAAGGGAGAAAAATCGTTGAACAGCAAGGAATAGGTGCACCTAACTTTCTTGTTTCTTTGTTTTGTCCCCCTCTCTTTAGTTTCTATTTCTTTCTAGCTTCTTTATTTCCCACTTCTCTCTCCTGAGTCTTCCTTTTTCCCTGTAACAGCACCTGCTGAATTTTGGAACCTATAAAACTAAGTGGAAAATTTAGTCTTAAGAGATGTTCCTCCTGGACGTCCTCTGCTCAAGGGAAAGGCAATTAAGGTTTTTTTCCTTTACTGATAAATTGCTTATTCCACTCTCAGTACAAGAACATGAAGCCCTGTATACAGTGGGGCTAATTAAACCTCTATTTCATCATTTGATGCAATTATATATAAAGCCTCTAAGCATCAAACCCAGCACATAGTAGGTAGGCCCTTTAAAAATAAATATCCCCACCTACCCCTGCTCATTAGTGAAGCAGTTGCCATTATGTTATTTTCCAATTTGCTGTTTAGTTCCAGTTGTATTTCAATGCCCTTCTTTTTTTTTTTTTTTTTTTTTTTTTTCCTGAGATAGAGTCTCACTCTGTCACCCAGGCTAGAGTGCAATGGCACGTGATCTTGGCTCACTGCAACCTCTGCCTCCCCGGTTCAACTGATCCTCCTACCTCAGCTTCTCGAGTAGCTGGGACTACAGGTGTGCCACCGCACTTGGCTAATTTTTGTATTTTTAGTGGAGATGGGGTTTTACCATGTTGGCCAGGCTGGTCTTGAACTCCTGACCTCAAATGATCCACCTGCCTTGGCCTCCCAAAGTGCTGGAATTACAGGCATGAGCCACCATGCCTGTCAGTGCCCTTCTAAATGCCTGAATGTGTGTGCTTATGTGTGTGTGTGTGTGTGTGTGTTTTAAGTTCTCTATTTTAGATTTTGGTTCCTATGTGTTAAGGTCTGTCTAGTTAAGTACTGAGCACCTTGTCACATACCACTAGATCTCTTAATGAGCACACTTCAATGAAGAAGAGGATCACAGGCAAAATTGTGGGGACCAGTACAAATGAAAATGTGAGAGCCCTTATTACAATTTTATTAAAATGCAACAGAGCATTAAACCAAGCATAGAGCCCTTCTAGGCACTGAATTTATGTGACTGCACAGGTGGCATACTTTTGAGACTGCCCTGATCATGGGAGATGGGGGCTCAAAGTACTTTTGGGACTGAGAGTGGTTGCTTTGTTTGTGTTGGAAAGTAAGGCAGGGGGATTGCTGTGGACAAGACAGTATGGAAAAGATGAAAAGACTGAGTGAGGTGGCTTGTGCCTGTAATCCCAGTATTTTGGGAGTCCGAGGCAGGAGGATCCCTTGAGGTTAGGAGTTCAAGACTGACCTGGGCACCATATCAAGGACCCATCTCTACAAAATTAAAAAAAAAAAAAAAATGAAGGGAAGCAGGAGAAGGTGATCATGGTGGACCACACAAAGCTTTAGAATGAATTCTTTTGAGTAGCTTGAAATAAATTTGTTTTAGTTGAAAGGAGAAAGATCATGGTAACTGTAGCTAACTTGAGCCCCAAATCAGGGTTTTATTATTTCTTTAATATACTCATAATTAATCAAAATTCTTATTGGTAGAAATGATGTGTTCCAATAGCGCACAAAGTTCCTTTACAAAGAAGAAGAGATGAGGTGAAGGAAAAACGGATGTGAAAGCCCTATTTATAAAATGTAGGTATTTGACTTCGCTTAACTGTGACTGCATGCATTAAGAAATTCGAGTGATTCAGTATGTATGTCCAAATGATTTGAAAAGTAAAGTATTTTTTTGGTTCAATTTCCGTACATCTTATACGGAGTTTACAGATTTCCATTTTATCATTCCAGTCCTTGAGCTTAAAAAAAATGAAAAAAACATGTACACACATTTCTAAAAAAAATGATTACTCAACTGATTTAGAAAAGCAATTTTTATGATTTTTTCTCTTTTAAATGTCTTTTAATTTCCGGAGTCCCAGATGTTAAATTAAACGGTATTGCCAGGATGTTGAGGGCTGATTGAGTGAATTCATGGACCCGCTGTTGGTCAAATGGTTTGACTTCTGTAATTGGTTTAAATGTGTCTTTCTCTGCTGCTTTATTCCCTTAGAAATCCTCAGCAGGTTGTGAGGGAATAGGAGACTTTGTGGAGCTGCTGGGAGGAACTGGATTGGACCCTTCCAAGATGATACCTTTAGCTGATCTCTGCTACCCCTTTCATGGCCCGGGTGAGTTATTTCTTTGATTATTATGTATGTGCTTATCAAGATTAAAAAAAAATAATCTATCCCCCAATATTTTCTACATTGGAAGGCGAGTTTCACCAAAAAAACCTTCAATTTTTCACACTGAGCCAGTATGAGGATTTGAGGCTATGTATAACATCAGTATCTTTACCAAAACATCTGACATTGGGAGAGAAACCTATGAAGCGACAAAGGTTGGCCTTAAGTAAAACTATGAAAAAGACAAAGCTTTTAAAATCTGCTTTCTTTCCATTTTCTTGGGGGTCCCTGCTTTCATTTTCTAGAGACTAAAGAGTTTATCTACTAAGTGAAACACATGGTTCAAATAGTAGATGTATCATCAATTAGTGATAGGATAATAATGAAGTAACTGTTTTTTATATATCTGTATGTATGTGTGTGTGTTACTCATAGTAAATAAACAACAAAGTGATAAGCTTTATTAGAAATTCTTAGAACTGCTAAAGTCTATAACTTCTTAACAGCTAAACTAGCCTCTCAAAGGCCAGTGTAACACAGAGGTAAATTCTGAAATCTAAAAGCGGTCACCAGTAATAGAAGACTGGTTTATTTGGCACAGCATATGCCAGATAGAACCAGATCTATGTCAGAGACAAGTGAGGATTTTCACTTTATTATGCTCATGTCAGGTGAGGATGGATGGGACTTCGTGACCTCATGACCAAACAACTCAATGAAGTCTGCGGGGAGAGGAGTCATCAAACATTACTGTAAAGGTCACTCCCACAGCTTTACTTCAACACAGGAGCCCTAGATTATCATTAAAGAGACAAAACAAAAGAACAGCAGTCTCTAATCTCAGTTAATTCTGACTGTAGCCTCCTCCCTCTCCTGTCACTGCAGATTAACCAGCTAGGCAATGACACTGCAAAGCAGACAATCCTCTTGATCAGCTGTTACCTGTAATAATTAAAACCAGGTCACACCACCAGTATTTTCTGTCTCTGAGTTGATGACGGACAAAACATTTCTAAAATAGAATTAACATAGAGTCAATTCTCCTTAACTGTGGGTTCCCCATACATGGATTCAACCAATTGCAAATAGAAAATACTCAATGTAGGCAGGGTGCAGTGTCTCACGCCTGTAATCACAGCACTTTGGGAGGCCAAAGCGGGCGGATTACCTGAGGTCAGGAGTTCGAGACCAGCGTGGCCAATATGGTGAAACCCTGTGTCTACTAAAAATACAAAAAAATTAGCCAGGCATGGTGGTGCACACCTGTAGTCTCAGTTACTTAGGAGGCTGAAGCAGCAGAATTGCTTGAACCAGGGCAGTGGTGGTTACAGTGAGCTGAGATTGTGCCACTGCACTCCAGTCTGGGTAACAGAGCGAGATTCTGTCTAAAAAAAAAAAAATTCAGTGTAATACCTGAACTTTGGGAGTCTGAGGCAGGAGGATCGCTTGAACCCAACAGTTTGAGACCAGCCTGGTCAACAGACCACACCTCCATAAAATAAAAAAGGAAATAATCAGGAAAAAAAAAAGACAAAAAAATAGAGTATAACAACTATTTACATAGCTTTTACATTGTATTAGGTATTATAGGTAATCTACAGATGATTTAAAGTATATGGGAGGATGTGTGTAGTTTGCATGGAAATAGGTAAAGGTAAAAGGTAGCCATTTACACAAGGGACTTGAACATCTGTGGATTTTGGTATCTGTGGGATGGGGAGCATCTTGGAACCAATCTCCCGAGGATACCAGAGGATGGATTATACAAAAGTCAGCACTAAAGCCTGATATGCAGTCTACCCTCCCCCAGATATACTGTATTCTAAAAGTTTCAGATGAGATTTAAGGCAGGAGTGGGCTCAAAGCAAGCTTTCCAAGCAAGGTAAAGGCAAAAGATTTCTCAAATCCCACTTTGCTGAAAACTAGAGGATTCTCTAATGCTAATTGACACTTGAGCCCTGGTTTAAACTGTCAGTGCATTCGGCCTCTCTAGCCTTTTGGGTGAACGATCTAAGGTACTGAATTACTTCCCTGCTCATGATTGGAGAGCACCTTTGAGGAGATATACCTCAGCTGGGTTAAAAGGTAAGACAAGGATTAAAGAACAATCAGGCCTTAAAATTTAGATAATTGAAGCCAAAGTAATTTTTCTGCTTGAGTGATATAACTTGAATTGGCAAAAAAGGTAATTCTAAAGCCTGGAAAACCACTTTTGCCTATATTACCTAGGTAACTGAAACCACTTTTAAGACATTTTAAGGCTTTAATCATATCACCGTTTGGTTCATTTCAGACTTTATTCCATTACTGGAAGGAGGGCCTTGATTGTAAGTTGTCCAGGTTCTTGGTGTTTTGAACAAAGAATTGGACAGAACGCACAAAGTAACAAAGGAATGAAACACAGGAATGAAGTAGCCAAAGCAGGGATTTATTAAAGGGAGAAAGCACTCCACAGGGTGGGAGTGGACCCTAGCAAGTGGCTCAAGGACCCGGTTACAAAAGTTTTCTCGGTTTCAAGTACTCCTTTCTTTTGTTTTGAGATGGAATTTCACTCTTGTTGCCTAGGCTGGCGTGCAATGGTGCAATCTTGGCTCACTGCAACCTCTGCTTCTTGGGTTCAAGCGATTCTCCTGCCTTGGCCTCCCAAGTAGCTGGGATTACAGGCATGTGCCACTACGCCTGGCTAATTTTGTATTTTTAGTAGAGATGGGGTTTCTCCACGTTGGTCAGGCTGGTCTCGAACTCCTGACCTCAGGTGATCTGCCCGCCTCAGTCTCCCAAAGTGCTGGGATTACAGGCATCAGCTACTGTGCCTGGCCTTTTGAGGTTCTTATCAATTAATTACCCCTTTTCTGGATGAAGGATTTGGTTTGTGGCTAAAGGCTGAGGTGAATTGGCACCCTATGCAGATGAAGAGATAGTCCATGCTTGGCCCACAGCCCGTCCAAGGCACTCTCCCTTTCCTTGCGAGATGTGGTGGAAGGGGAGAGTTGTAGGGAGACTAGCCTTTGATCCGTCACTACTTGGGCTTGGGGGAGATGCAGTTTTTCCTTTTGGTTCAGCTTTAGGAAGTTTGCATTAATTGGCCTTAGGTTCTCGGCCCCCAGACCCAGGTGTTTTCCTTTTGCTCCAGCTTTGGAGAGTCAGCGCGAATTGGTCTCAGTTTCCCTGCCACCAGGCCTTGGTGTTTTTCCTTGATTCAGCACGAATTACCTTAAGTTCCCTGCTTCCAGACCCTGTTCTGCTGCCTTGCTTCTTTTCTTTCTTTATCATGTTTCCATGAGCCCCTCCCGAGTTGTTCAGTGTTGAACTATTAGGGACCCTGCCCTTTACATTGGATTTTGTTAGGAATTAGTTCAAAATAATAAATAATACTCAAGTAAAGAAAATAGGACATGTTATAAAGATTAAAGTCCAGAGTAAGATCAGAAAAAGAATGGCCTCCAAATTGTTTAATGAAAGATAAATTTGGCTGGGTGTGGTAGCTCACACCTGTAATCCCAATACTTTGGGAGGCTGAAGCAGGCAGATCACTCGAGGTCAGGGGTTCGAGACCAGCCTGGCTAACATGGTGAAACCCCCGTCTCTTCTCAAATTCAAACATTAGCCTGGTGTGGTGGCACACAACTGTAATCCTGGCTACTGGGGAGGCTGAGGCAGAATAATCACTTGAACCTGGGAGGCAGAGGTTGCAGTGAGCCAAGATGGCACCACTGCACTCCAGCCTGGATGACTAGAGCAAGACCCTGCCACACAAAAAACAAAAAGAAAGAAAAAGCAAAGAAAGGAAAAGAGAAATACATTTGGACCTCCTGGTAGAAGCTTAACTAGACTCCCTGGTACTTATATTAAAATAATTATAGGGCTTTTATTTATTACGTCATCAAATTGACTTTTATCTCAATAACTCTGTTGAACTGTTTACTTTATTTAAATCCAGGTACATGTTTGCGTGGTACCCATTACACAAGGACAATGATACATTTCTTAAAATTTAAAAACACCTTATAGAGACAAAGTGAGGAAAAGGAAGATTGAGAAAACTGAAACAGCAGAAACAATTATTGCCTCAGGAACCAGCTTGAGGCTGCATAAATAAAAGGAAAGGAATTCTTAATGAAAATAATATGAGTTTCAGTATATAACCCATACAGAAGAGATATAAAAGTTGTCAGATCTTATACAAATAATGAATAAGACTGGATTTTTGTTTGTTTGTTTGAGATGGAATCTCACTCTGTTCCCCAGGCTGGGGTACAGTGGTGTGATCTCGGCCCACCACAACCTCCACCTCCCAGGTTCAAGTAATTCTCCTGCCTCAGCCTCCTGAGTAGCTGGGCCTACAGGCGCACACCACCATGCCTGGCTAATTTTTGTATTTTTAGTAGAGACGGGGTTTCACTATGTTGGCCAGCCTGGTCTCAAACTCCTGACCTCCTGATCTGCCCACCTTAGCCTCCCAAAGTGCTGGGATTACAGGCATGAGGCACCGCGCCCGGCCGAATAAGATTGGAGTTAACAGAAGCAAGGATATCAGAAGCCATTTGATATAAGTGGTACAGAAAAAATCAGACAAAAGTTGTAAGTGGATAATAGAACAAAAACTAGTATGTGCAGTGTATATCTATACCATGCAAAAGATCTTTTTGTTTATGTATAAAACAGATTTTTGTTTAAATTCAGAAAATGATAAACAGGTGATTTTTTTTTTTTTTTTTTTTTTGGTCTACATAAATGTCCCACAGTACATTCTATCCTCTAGCCCCCACTAAACGCCCCTTGCAACCCTAGATCTGGTGACAACCAAAAATTGCCACTGCAAATTTCCAACCTGTGCTTAGAGGGCAGTACTGTTTCCACTGCGAACCCGGAACCCAAGCAACTGTGCACACTCCAGACTGATTTTCTTTGTCTGCCTTTACCACTCAGGCTTTGCAGGCAAAAAAGGCCGAGGAGACACCTTGCCTCTTTCCAGCTAGTTTTATTTTTCTAATAGTGTTCTTGCACATGAGTAGAAAGACTGAATTCAATTACACTATTCTGTAACTAATTATAAGTTATAATAAAAATGAAACAAAAACATTTCAACTGATAGTAGATGCGTGGTTTGAGTACCTGAGAGGAAGATAGGTCTTCTTACTTTCATTGTGTTTAAGTGATCCCATCATTTAAATGATGACTGTGTGGTTTCTAACCTGCTGGGAAACTTTTATCTTTTCCATCCATTATAGCCCAAATGAAAGTTGGCTGTGACAACACTGTGGTGCGCATGGTCTCCAGTGGAAAACACATAAATCGTGTGACTTTTGAGTATCGTCAGCTGGAACCATATGAGCTGGAAAACCCAAATGGAAACAGTATCGGGGAATTCTGTTTGTCTGGTCTTTGAATAACCAACCCAGTGATTTACATGCTGATAGCTAAGTGAGTTTTTAATGGCCATTGTGTATGATTTTGATGCACAACTAGTTAAAAGCCTTTCATACCAGTCCGTATTCCCAGGCTTGAGTGCGTGCGCACGCACACACACGCATTAATTTTTGTACTTTGCTTCTTTTATGTTTGTAATCTGTAAATGAACACATGGCAGAAAATAAGCACCTGATTAGTAGGATCATTGTTCTAAATGGAAATGTTTGTAATTCTTTGATGTGCTACAAACCTGAAACTGGTAAGACAAGCACAAAGCAACGTGCAATAAAAATATTGTATCTCAAGGGAAAATACTCAAAGAAAGAAAAGCGGCAGCACTTTTATTAGTTTTATAACAGGAAAAAGTCTTGTATATAGCAAAGTAGTTGCATCTGTTTATTTTCTATTTATCATTCTGTTACAATAGATAATAGTTATAGCAGTTATTTATTGATTTGTAACAACTTGTTTTTAACAAAACTTTGTAGCATGGAAAAAATTTTCCATCCACAAATACAAACATGAATAAATGTATTCAGAATGTTGGCACCTTGATGTTGGGCTTTATTTGCTTTCCTGAGTAGTCCTCTTTCTTGTTACTATCAGAAAATAATGTTATCATGTGGTGCAGAGCCAAATGCTGAACTAAATCATTTTGGACTTCTTAGAGCTAGAAGAACTCTGGGCCATTGAAGTAGAATGATTTAAAGTAGAGGTAGAATTGCAGCGTTTGCACAAGCAACACTAACTGGCCCTGGCAGGGAAGCGGGGTACAGAGATTCATTTTCCACTATCCTCATAATACATGTTTTTGTCACGATATACATTTCTACAAAGACAGCAAGGACCTTACAACTCTCATAGACACAATTTGCAGAAATCTGAGTACTTCTTTGATACTGAAGGCAGTTTACTGTTGACTGAGCCTTGTTCCCTGTTTGGCTTAAAACTGAGCGTGTAGTATATAAAAGACATCTTGGAGCAAAAAGCAAGATTCAAAGCTACAAAGAATTTTTTTTTTTTTCTTTTTTTGAGACAGAGTCTTGCTCTGTCACCGAGGCTGGAGTACAGTAGTGTAATCTCACCTCACTGCAACCTCCGCCTCCCGGGTTTAAGTGATTCTCCTGGCTTAGCCTCCCAAGTAGCTGTGGTTACATGTGTGCCACCATGCCTGGCTAATTTTTGTATTTTTGATAGAGGCAGGGTTTCACCATGTTGGCCAAGCTGGTCTCAAACTCCTGACCTCAAGTGATCTACCAGCCTTGGTCTCCCAAAGTGCTGGGATTACAGGCATGAGCCACTGTGCCTGGCTAGAAAATTCTTTTAAGTGAACTCTTTACTTTGGATTAGTAGATGAAAGCTTCAAACTATGCCATAATTAATGGCCTTATTATGGTTCCTGAAACATATTTAATATGAAATTCATTGAAATATACTGGGACCCTATACATTGGGTTTGTTCACAACATCTGAAAACCAGGCAGAAAAAAAACAAAAACAAAAACCCAACTGATTGGAAGTGTTTCAAATACCTAGGATTTTGCATAAGTTTTGGCTCAGGAGGTATTTTGGAATGAGTGACTACTTTAGAAAATGAATGAATAAATGGATGGATGGATGGATGGATGGATGGATGGATGGATGGATGACTATAATTCTTTAGTTATATAAAATATTGGATTCTTCATTTCATAGAAACTAAATTCTATGAAGTATGAGGTTGAACCCTTTTCTTAAAAAAGATAGTCCCTCTAGCAACCCAAGAATTAAGGAAGTTACTTTTATCACCATCAGAAGTTTCTGGCTCTTAACCTTCATGACTCCCTCATGCTGAGTAAAATGCACTTTTCATTACACCTCACCATGAAAGTTAGGAAAACTTGCTTTTGTTCCTAAGGGATATTTTTCAAGCTCATTAGCCTCTCTGCAGTAAGACAGGTGCTCCTGTGGTCCTTAAGCCCTGACATTCTGTGGTCATTTGTGACATGCTTTAATTCAAAGCTTGTTGGTGAACAAAAGCTTACATTCTTTGAGAGGATGGCCATCCTGGTGAACTGTCCCCATCTTATTCTTGGACTGTCCACTACTTAGCCTACGTTCCAAAAGGATGGGGCAGCTTTCTGGAAACAAAATGGTAAATGAAATCTCTGGGGGAGATTTATAGGTTGTGTCTTCACTGGCATATCCGTCAAGCGAGTAAAAGTTTATATGAAACTATTTGACTTTCTAAGAAAGGAAGTATAGTGTAGTGGTTAAGGCCATTGAGTCTGCAGCCAATCGTCTTGGAATCCCAGCTCTGCCACTCACTTGAGCAAGTCACTTGTAAATCTCCATTCCTTAGTTTTTAATCTGTAAAATTTGCGTAATTTACAGTACGTTTACAGAAGGATAAAGGTGCCATCTTCAAAAGGTTATTGTCCACATTAAATGGTTAGATATATTTAAAGCTTAAGACCTGTGTCTCACATGTATTGACTGTTATTTTTATTTTTGTCTCTTCTAAGCAAATATGCCATTCTGGGTCCTCTGTACTCTTATTGGAACATTTGCTTTGTATGCTGAGGGATTTGCACTAATTCAATTATATTGTTTCATTCCAGGACATGTGTGAGGAAGCTAGGGTTAGTTAAGGTTGTTGTCTGTCACTGAGAAGTGTAGTAACCCCAGCCCTAATCCTCACCCTAATCCTAATGTTTGAGGATACATCATGTCAGGATTTATCTAATTCACACACATCTCTTCTCACAGCTCACCCCTGTCTGCAGCGCTGCATTGCTCCAGGACCAATCCTGACCTTGGGCAAGAGGAATTTGAATAGCTCTTGTCTGACATTCTGGTTGTGAACAAATCATCTCATAAATTGTCTGGACAATCTGCCCTTCTGCCCCATTATCCATCTCTGTAATCTTCTCGGTCTTGGTTATTTCATTGTAGTTAGTTCTTGTCTGGCCCTACTTTTATCTCTTACTCCTACCTATATGTCTTTCTAAATACCAATTAGGTGACTAGGGCTCTGCTTTCTATAACCAGTAACTGATTTCCCAAATTCCTCCTGCCTCCATGCCTAAAATTCTCAGCATTTTTGCTCATAGCTTTTATGTCACTGTCACCATCTAATTTTCTAGATGCTTCTCTTTTTTCTTCTTTTGAGACAGGGTCTTGTTCTATTGTGCAGGCTAGAGTGCAGTGACAGCTAACTGCAGCTTCGACTTCCTGGGGTCAAGCGATCTCCCACCTCAGCCTCCCAAGTATTTGGGGCCACAGGTGCATGCCACCTGTGGCTAATTTTTTTAAAAAAATGTATAGGCCGGAAGCAGTGGCTCACACCTGTAATCCCAGCACTTTGGGAGGCCGAGGCGGGCGGATCACCTGAGGTTGGGAGTTGGAGACCAGCCTAGTCAGCAAGGTGAAAACCTGTCTCTACTAAAAATACAAAAATTTGCCGGGCATAGTGGCAGGCACCTGTAATCCCAGCTGCTTGGGAAGCTGAGGCAGGAGAATCACCTGAACCCGGGAGGTGGAGATTGCAGTGAGCGAAGATCATGCCATTGCACTCCAGCCTGGGCAATAGAGAGAGACTCCGTCTCAAAAAAAAAAAAAAAACATTGTAGAGACAGGGTCTCTCAATGTTCCCCAAGCTGGTCTCAAACTTCTGGGCTCAAGCGATCCACCCACCTCTGCTTCCCAAAGTGTTAGGATTATAGGCATAAGCCACTGCACCCAATCTTCTGGATCCTTTTCTACCTCCTCTAATCCTGCCTCTTCTGCCACTGTCTTCCAGCCTGTCATCTATGGAATATCTTGACCTGCCTATGACACGGGACTTTCTTCTCGTATCTAAAGCAGCATGTCTTCTTTACCTCCAGCTACTCCCTGGTACTGTTGCTTCATTTAAGTGGGTAGGGCAGAAATGCTATATGTTCATCAGAACTCACTTTACAACCTCTCTTACAGTTAAGCTTGGTCACGTGACTGAATTATCACAGAAAGAATGTGGGTAGATGTGATATCCACCCCTTCATGTGATCCTCCACACCTTCTCTCTCTTCCCATATCTACTGTCTGTTAGACACAAAGGCTTTAACAGAGGACTCCAAGGCCGTACAGGAAAACAAAGCCATAGGATGCAAGAAGCCTGGATCCCTGAACGACCACATGGACGGCTGCCTATTGACTATGCATATCCACATTGGGCTTTGTGTGAATGAGAAATAGATTTTTATTTTGTTAAGCCACTGAGATAAATATATATAGCACTGAGTATTATCATACTTCATACAACGGGCCTGTCTCAATCCAATTCTTAGCTATTCTGTCTGTTTTTATTGCACTATCCAGACAGGCCTGACTTGACTCTTCCAAAGAAAAATACCTCAAATGCACATCTTTGATCTTATGAACGCTAAGCTTTAACTGATATAACCATATGCAATCTTTCCACATTCTTTAAATAATCTTTTTTTTTTTTTTTTGAGACAGAGTCTTGCTCTGTCGCCCAGGCTGGAGTGCAGTGGTGCGACCTTGGCTCACTGCAAGCTCCACCTCCCAGGTTCACGCCATTCTCACTGCCTCAGCCTCCTGGGTAGCTTGGACTACAGGCGCCCGGCACCATGCCCGGCTAATTTTTTGTATTTTTAGTGAGATGGGGTCTCACCGTGTTAGCCAGGATAGTCTCAATCTCCTGACCTTGTGATCCTCAGCCTCCCAAAGTGCTGGGATTACAGGCGTGAGCCACCGCACCCAGCCTCTTTAAATAATCTTAGAACGGTGATCCTTAGACCTCTTTGAAAATCTGACAGGAACTGGAAATCGTTTTCCAGTAAAAAATCCCTATAGGACAAAAATACCACGCAAATACCTGAGAGTTCACAAACCCTAAAGAGCATCTAAGGATTTCAGGATAACTCCTGCTATTGGATTCAGTAATGGATAAAAGTTAGTTTTATACCAGTCTTCTCACACTGAATTGCCCTCTCTTCAATATTAGTTAAAAATATTCATGAGTGAATTTGGCTGCAAAATAAGTCCGTAATAACAACTTAGTCTTTCTGCTTCTATATTTATTTAATTTTGCCTTTTACCAGATGAGTTTTTCTTCATCTGCTATGTAGTTCTTCTTTAGGGAGAAAACATGTTTGACTCAGGACAAATTTTTGTGATACAGATTTTTCCAGATTTCTTCCAATTTCAAACTTTTCTTGCTTGCTATTTTATTTTGTTTGAGACGGAACCTTGCTCTGTCACCCAGCCTGGAGTGTAGGGTGCGATCTCAGCTCACTGCAATCTCCGCCTCCTGGGTTCAAGCGATTCTCCTGCCTCAGCCTCCCGAGTAGCTGGGATTACAGGCATGTGCCACCACACCTGGCTAATTTTTTAAATCATTATTTATTTATTTATTTATTTATTTATTTATTTATTTTTAGACAGGGTCTCACTTGGTCAACCAGACTGGAGTGCAGTGCCATGATCTCGGCTTGCTGCAACCTCTGCCTCCCAGGCTCAAGCAATTCTCCTGCTTCAGCCTCCCAAGTAGCTGGGATTACAGGCATGTGTCACCATGCCTGGCTAATTTTTGTATTTTTAGTAGAGATGGGGTTTCACCAGGTTAGTCAGGCTGGTCTTGAACTCCTGACTTCAAATGATCCACCCGCCTTAGCCTCCCAAAGTGCTGGGATTACAGGCATGAGCCACTGTGCCCAGCCAAGTTTTGTATTTTTAGTAGAGGGGGGAGGTTCACTCTGTTGGCCAGGCTGGTCTCGAACTCCTGATCTCAGGTGATCTGCTGGCCTCAGCCTCCCAAAGTGCTGGGATTACAGGCATGGGCCGCTGCACCTGGCTGCTTGCTATTTTAGTTGGGAGGCAACATTGCCAGAGTTTGTCTGCAAAGTAGAATCTTCATGAAAGGAAAACAAAGGTTTGATGGACAGAATTTACTTGTAGGCAGTTTGCTTATGTGCTCAAAAGCACCCAAAAGACAGTTGTGGAAAGAAATGCCTATTGTAGGGTAATCATGTGAAATTATATCTGAATACTCTCTTATCTGTGCAGTGAAGTATTTCAGAAAAGAGAAACACCTTTGTATCTTCAAATAAGTAGGTTGAATGGCTTCAGTTCTGATGGGTCATTTGTAATGATTATCATCCATTTTTCTCTTTGCATTTTAAAGTTTTCTTCTTCATTTGTTGAGACAAACTACACAAAGAGAAAAGAAACAGATATGGGAGAGGAAATATGGATGAGAGAAAGAGGCTTGATTAGAGGATTTGAAAACATAATGAAACAGAGGTCTCTAAATTGGATTCTGGGCTTTGCTCTTGATAACAACCGTGTACTCAATCCCTCTGCAGCTGAAAAACTGAAAACAGGAAGTGTTTTTGCTTTAGGGGAAAGATTTCATGTCAACACTAAGACAAAGTTGGATGAGCTAGAAATAACCATGATCTTTGTAACTAGAAGAATTATCAGATATTGGGGGTTCCTAGTATGAAAATGCAATCCCCCTGTTGACTCTCCTTTCCAGGTTTTTAAAGTATAAGAAAACATGTCTTGTGTTATGAATGGTTCAGATGGAATCAAGCCAGGCAAAGGCACCAGCACAGCAGGTAGCTACCTGTGTGGTGTGATTTCAGGGATAGTACTTAACTGAAAATATTGCCTTTTATTGAAATGCCCATCCTTACAACCCCTTTTCTTCTGTTAGCAAAATGTATAATTAAGCAAGTAATTCATTAGTAACTTATTACTTTAAAGATTCAAACCATATAGTGGTAACTAGTTAATGAACTAACTTATAAATCAGTCATTAATTTGACCCTATATTATTGCTAACCATTATGACATGACAAGAATTGGCAGGAAAGTCTCAAATACAGGGGAGAGTACTGAGTGCAATTAAGAGTATTAGGTGCTGGCTGGGCACAGTGGCTCATACCTATAATCCTAATACTTTGGGAAGCTGAGGTGGGCGGATTACTTAAGGCCAGGAGTTCGAGACCAGCCTGTCCAACATAGTGAAACCCGATCTCTACTAAAAATACAAAAAAATAGCTGGGTGTGGTGGTGCATGCCTGTAATCCCAGCTACTCTGGAGGCTGAGGCCGGAGAATCGTTTGAACTTGGGAGGCAGAGGTTGCAGTGAACCAAGATCACACCACTGCACTTCAGCCTGGGCAACAGAATGAGGCTATATATATATATACACACACACACACACATACACACTATATATGTGTGTTATATATATATGTTGGTGGTCCATTGGCAAAGCTAAGAAAATGGTAGATCAACTCTGCCATCTGCTCAGCAAAAGCCAATCCCTTCACCTATCGCATCTGGGCTTATTAGCAGAGGCCTCTATAATCCCTCCGTATCCTGGCCTTTCCAGTGAAAAACAACCAGTGCTGACATTGAGTGCCCCTTAGGGGACACTGACACGTCAACTGTCAGGTAAAGGTAGGAAGGGTGAGGCTGCAGGTTTAAAAACAAAACAAAACAAACTCAAAAACCTCTAAGATTGATGAACAATAAGAAAATGTTTGGCTTTATTCTTGAATCATAGTAAAAGCTAATATTTATTGAATATGAAGTACAGGCATACCTTGTTTTATTGCACTTCACTTTATTGGACTGTGCAGATGTTATGTTTTTTGCAAGTAGAAGGTTTGTGGCAACCGGGTCGGGCAGGTCTATTGGTGCCATTTTTCCAACAACATGTGTTCACTTCATGTGTCTGTGTCACATTTTGGTAATTCTCATAATATTTCAAGCTTTTTCATTATTATCATACCTGTTATGGTGATCTGTGGTCAGAGATCTTTGATGTTACTGTTGTAATTGTTTTGAGGTGCCACAAACTGTGCCCATACAAGACAGCAAACTTATGGAGAAATGTGTGTGCTGACTTCTCTGCCTACTGGCTGTTCCCCTATCTCTCTTTCTCTTGCCTCGGGCCTCCTTATTCTCTAAGACACAAGAATATTAAAATTAGGCCAATTAATAACTCTACAGTGACCTCTAAGTGTTCAGTGAAAGGAAGACTCCCAGGTTTCTCACTTTAAGTCAAATGCTAGAAATGATTAAGCTTAGTGAAGAAGGCATGTTGAAAGCCAAGAGGCTAAAAGCTAAGCTTCTTGTTCCAAACAGTCAAGTTATGAATGCCAAGGAAAAGTTACCAAAGGAAATTAAAAGTGCTACTCCAGTGAATACACAAATGATAAGAAAACAAAACAGCCTTATTGCTGATGTGGAGAAAGTTTGAGTGTTCTGGATACATCAAAGTGGCCACAGCATTCCCTTAAGCCAAAACCTAATCTAGAGTAAGGCCCTAATTTTCTCTCATTCTGTGAAGGCTGAGCGAGGTGAGGGAATCTGCCGAAGAAAAGTTGGAAGCTAGCAGAGGTTGCTTCATGAGGTTTAAGGAAAGAAGCCATCTCCATAACAAAAAGGTGCAAGGTGAAGCAGCAAGTGCTGATGTAGAAGTTGCAGCAAGATCATTGATGAAGGTGGCTACTCCAAACAACTGATTTTCAATGTAGACAAAAAAGCCTTCTATTGGAAGGAGATGCCAGCTAGGACTTTTATCGCTAAAGAGAAGTCAATACCTGGTTTCAAAGCTTCAAAGGACAGAATGACTCGTTGTTAGGGGCTAATGCAGCTGGTAACTTTAAGAAGAAGCCAAGCTCACGTACCATTCTGAAAATCCCAGGGCCCTTAAGAAGTATGCTGAGTCTACTCTGTCTGGGCTCTAAAGGAACAACAAAGCCTGGATGATAGCACCTCTATTTACAGCATGGTTTGCTGGATATTTGAAGCCTACTGTTGAGACTTACTGCTGAGAAAAATAATTTCTTTCAAAATATTACTGCTCATTGACAATGCACCTGGTCATCCAAGAGCTCTGAGGGAAATGTACAAAAAGATTAATGTTGTTTTCATGCCTGCTAACACAACATCCATTTGGCAGCCCATGGACAATCTCACAATAAAACTTTAAGGGATGAGGAGTTACTTCTTTTGAATGAGCAAAGAAAGTGGTTTCTTGAGATGGCATCTACTCCTAGTGAAGACGCTGTGAATGTTGTTGAAGTAACAAATTTAGAATGGTATATAAGCTTAGCTGATAAAGCAGCAGCAGAGTTTGAAAGGATTAACTCTAATTTTGAAGGAAGTTCTACTATAGGTAAAATGCTATCAAACAGCATTGCATGCTATAGAGAAATCCTTTGTAAAAAGAAGACTCAATTAATGTGGCAAACTTCACTGATGTCTTATTTTAGGAAATTGCCACAGCTGTCCCAGCTTTCAGTAACCACTGCCCTTATCAGTCAGCAGCCCATCAACATCAAGGCAAGACCCACCACCAGCAAAAAGATTATGACTTGCCGAAGGATTGCATGATCTTTGGCATCTTTTTAGCAATAAAGTATTTTTCTTTTCTTCCTTTTTTTTTTTTTTTTTGAGATGGGGTCTTGCTCTGTTGCCCAGGCTGGAGTGCAGTGTGAAATCATAGCTCACTGCAGCCTTGACCTCCCCAGGCTCAGGTGGTCCTGCCACCTCAAGCAATCTGCCTGTCTCAGCCTCCCAAAATGCTATATTTATAGGTATGAGCCACTGTGCCCAGCCAACAATAACGCTTTTTTTTTTTTTTTTTTTTTTTTTTTGACAGAGTTTCGCTTTTTCTCCAGGCTGAAGTACAGTGGTATGATCTTGGCTCACTGCAACCTCCACCTCCTGTGTTCAAGCGATTCTCCTGCCTCAGCCTCCTAAGTAGCTGGGATTATAGGCATGTGCCACCACACCCAGCTAATTTTTGAATTTTTAGTAGACACGGTGTTTCACCATGTTGGCCAGGATGTCTTGATCTCCTGACCTCATGATCCGCCTGTCTCAGCCTCCCAAAGTGCTAGGATTATAGGCGTGAGTCACTGCTCCTGGCCAATAAAGTATTTTAAATTAAGGTATGTACATTGTTTTAGACATAATGCTATTGCACACTTGGTATACTACATTATACGTAAACATAACTTTTACATGTACTAGGAAATCAAAAAGTTGGTATGACTCACCTTATTGCAATATTCACCTTTTTAAGATGGTCTGGAACCAAAAGTGTAATATCTTCAAAGTATGCCTGTATATTCTTTGCCATGTTCTACAAACTTCCTATGCGTGAAAACATTGAAACCTATCTTCACTTTGCAGATAGGGAAACTGAAGCATGGAGAAGTAAATCACACAGTTAGAAAGCAGTGGGGCCAGGATTCAGACTTCAGTGATCTGACATCAAAGCTTGCTGGCTTTATTACTGCACTACTCTGCTAGAGACTTGTGGCTGGAATAGAGTATGAAGCTCCACTCTCAGGGAGGGTTTCCACCAGCATGGCAGTGACACTGAAAGCATTCTGGTCCTTATTTCTTTGTCAAAACACACCATTCAAAGTTATTTTAGAGTGTTTGTCTGAAGATTTTGTAGCAAATCAATTCCATTTCCAGCTCTCAGAATGGCCCAATGGGATAGCTCATTGAATATTTGGTCACCTTGGTGATGCCATAGAACCAAGATATTTAGTCAAACTCATCTGGATGTTGCTGTGAAGACAATTTTCAGATGAGATGAACATTTAAATCAGTAGACTTTGAGTAAAGCAAATTACTTCCATAAGGTGGGTGGGCCTCAACCAATCAGTTGAAGGCCTTATATGGAAAAAGACAGAGGTTCCCCAAGGAAGAGAGAACATCTGATTGGTTCTGCTTCTCTGGAGAACCTTCCTAATGTGCCAATACTATTAATTTTTAGGGGGAGGGCTCTGAAAAACTTTCCCTTGTATTCAGCTATAATGTGTTGTAAGCAAAGCTGTTGCAAAACCTTTGTTTACCAATGAATGGTCTGAGGTATTATCATGTCCTTTTTTTGCTTTCTCTGCACGGTCCTGCATCACCCCTTGTTCACAATCAAACTGACTTTCACACACAGAAGCACCAAAAGGCACAGGAATGGATGCCAGTAGACTCATTAGCACCTCCTCAACATCACCTCAGTCCACTTAACTGAGAAACAGCTGTTGAAGATGGCAAAGCCAAAATAAAACCCAGTTCTCAACCAAATAAAATATCTCTGAAAAGAGGAAAAAATGGTTGTGAGATGTAATTGTCCCATTTTTAGGAGAAACTGTAAAAGGAACAGCCAACAGTTACACAGAAATTTAAGATTGTGCCTACGTTAATTCCAAGCAATACTCTTTCTAGTTATAACCCATCCTAATTAAATGTTATCACTTAACATTCATTGACAGAGGTTTTCTGGCTATTGTCAAATCTCAAGTGAAAACCTTTTAGCTTCTTTCATTCCTTCTCAATGAAACCAATTTGGCAGTCTCTTTCAAAGCGGTGTGTTCAATTGGAAAGCACTCCCTCATACATGAATGAATAATGTGTTTCCTCATGTCATTGATAAGATGAACTTAGAATGAGCTTGGAACGCTAAGGTGGTGGTGCTCTGTTCTGGACTGCAGAAAAATCTGGAATGTTAGCTACTATGTAACAAGAGCAGAACATTATGGGGGAAGAAAACACAGAAGACTAATTTTTCAAAAAATTAAATAAATTTAAGAAATGAATAAAAGAGTCTTAAAATATAAAGCTCAATAAATCTCAAGAGTAGATTGGACATAGCTAATGAGAAAATGAGTTCTGGAAGAAAAGTTGGGAGATATGGAGGATAGAATGAGATGCACCAGCAGACATCTGAGTGGGCCAGTGGTTTATGACATTAGGCATTTTGTTTCTCCTCACTATAAAGATAGGTATTCTTGGATACTTTGCAGGTTTTAAAAATAGTTCTCTTGCAGCCGGGCATGGTGGCTCACACCTGTAATCCCAGCACTTTGGGAGGCCGAGGCTGGTGGATCACCAGGTCAGGAGATGGAGAGCATCCTGGCTAACACAGTGAAACCCCATCTCTACTAAAAATACAAAAAATTAGCTGGGCGAAGTGGTGGGCGCCTATAGTCTCAGCTACTTGGGAGGCTGAGGCAGGAGAATGGCATGAACCTGGGAGGCAGAGCTTGCAATGAGCCGAGATCACGCCATTGCACTCCAGCCTGGGTGACAGAGTGAGACTCTGCCTCAAAAAAAAAAGAAAAGAAAAGAATAGTTCTCTTGAAAATTACTACCTTAAAAAGTGACATTGATAAAGATACTCTGAAGAACTGATCACTTTTATTAATTGGATGATTGCAGGTAAACAAAATTATTAATTCAAGGTAACCCCTTATAGGCAAAATCTATCTGCTAATTTCCCTTGCAATAATTTTGTTTTGTTTCTTATTCTTAAATAATCTCATAAAGCACCTCAATTCCTCATTTCACTTCTTCACATACTGACTGCCTTTCTATATAATAAATAATATGATCTAGCTGGGTGCAGTGGCTCACACCTATAATCCCAGTGCATTGGGAGGCCAAAGCAGGAGGATCACTTGAGCCCAGGAGTTTGAGACCAGCCTGGGCTGGGAGATGGGAGACCCCATCTCTACAAAAATTTAAAAATTAGCCAGCATGGTGGTGTGCACCTGTGGTCCCAGTTACTCTGGAGGCTGAGGTAGGAGGATTGCTTGAGCCCAGGAGGTTGAGGTTGTAGCGGGCTGTGATTGTGCCACTGCACTCCGGCCTGGGTGACAGAGTGAGACCTTGTCTCCAAAAAAATTATATGAGCTAACATGTATTCAGTGTTTGTTATTATACTAAGCACTATAAAACAGTTTACATTTATTATCTCATTTAATCTTACAACATGCAAAAGTGGAAGTTAGTGTTATTTTCTTCATTTTACAAGGAAGGAATGGAGAACCAAATAGGTTAAGATACTTGCCCAAGGTCATACAGCTACTCATTCATAAAGGAAAACAATTTACATTTGTCAAGCTTATTCATTGCAGGAGTGACTCATCTCATACCTAATTATAAGTCACTCTTTTATATGACCTGTTTTACACTCCTTCCTCTCCTCTTCCATTACAACTAATCCGATTCCACCCTCCCTTCTCCAAATAAGAAATGTTCACAGTCTGGGAAAAAATATCTAGAAGATTCAATGTTTTTGCTTTTATTATTTTCTTTTTCTTTTTGTTTCTTTTTGGTTTTTTGAGACAGTCTCGCTCTGTTGTCCAGGCTGGAGTGCAGTGTCATGATCTCGGCTCACTGCAAACTCTGCCTCCCAGATTCACACCATTCTCTTGCCTCAGCCTCCCGAGTAGCTGGGACTATAGGTGCCAGCCACCACGCCTGGCTAATTTTTTGTATTGTTTTAGTATACAAAAAATTTTAGTAGAGATGGGGTTTCACCGTGTTAGCCAGGATGGTCTCAATCTCCTGACCTTGTGATCCGCCTGCCTCAGCCTCCCAAAGTATTATTTTCTTTTTAGTAGAAGTATCTGGATAATTTCTCTCATTTTTCATTTCATTATGATTATAAAGACCTGGCTAATGGTATTTCATATGTCTATTAGGTCTTAAGGAAAATCCTTCAGATTTGGTGTTCTAGGATATCAAGACACTTTCTTTTTTTTTTTTTTTTTTTTTTTTTGAGATGGAGTTTCACTCTTTTTGCCCAGGCTGGAGTGCAGTTCTGCAATCTCAGCTCACTACAACCTCTGCCTCCCGGGTTCAAGTGATTCTCATGCCTCAGCCACCCCGGGTAGCTGAGATTACAGGGGTGTGCCACTACGCCCGGTTAATTTTGTATTTTTAGTAGAGATGGGGTTTCACCATATTTGCCAGGCTGGCCTTGAATTCCTGACCTCAGGCGATCCATCCTCCTCGGCCTCCCAAAGTGCTGGAATTACAGGCATTAGCCACCATGCCCGGCCATATTTGGCAATATTTCTTAAACCTCAATGTGACTACGAATCAGCTGGGGATCTTGTGAAAGATCAGACTCTGATTCTGGGTAGGGTCTAAGATTCAGTATTTCTTTTCTTTTATTTTTATTTTCCTGTGCCAATTCATCTGCAAAGCATTAGATATACCTTAATCAAACTATTGTTGAAATTCTGAAGCTGTCAATCCATGTTAGTGTGCTAGAGTCTTTTTCACATTTCTAAAATTTTCATGGGTACATAGGAGGTGCCTATATTTGTGAGGAGAGTCTGCATTTCTGACAAGCTCCTGGGTAATGCTGACACTACTCATCTCTCAACCACAAGGATATACGGATCTGTATGGAGGAATAATATTGCCTTTCAACGGAGCTAGCCATGGTTGGTTTATTTGTTTTTGCTTTTCTTGAAGGCTTGTGCTAAATACTAAAATCTTCCTCACTTTCTTTCCACCTTGTCACTTGTGTTTGGAGCAATACAATGGAAGGAGCAAGCTGTAACTTGTGAACAGGAGACACATTAATGAAAGAAAGCTCCAGAGAGAGAATTCAAGCTGGCCTGTTGCCATGACGCTGGGCTAATCACACTGAGCTGGATGAGTGATTCCCCTGGAGTCCTTATCAAGTGACACTATCTTAATTACCCAATGAAAAGACAGCCCGTTTCCAGCAAACAATTACTTCCTGATTGATACCCCTGTCTTGTTGAGTATGCTTCCTGACCATTTATAGCCAAACATTTGATGTACTTTTCCTGAGAAGGAAAATCACCTTCTCAGCTATCTCTACTCAGCAGAAGCCCTGACCCACATCACACACAAAAACATCTACATTTAGCTATTCTGAATGGTTTGAAACTCCTCACTATTTATTATGCTTCGGTGACTTTACCTTTAGATGAAGAATTGAGAAGGGCACACAAGTTCCTCTCAGCAACATGTTTTATGCTTGAGGCTAAGGCCTCAACTTGGGGAAGGGAAGAAGGTTGTTTCAAGCCTGTGGCTTCCTGTCACTCCCCACCCCTGGAAGACCCTTCACTTTTGGGTGTGGCCTGGAGGTCTCATGGACAGAAGTCCCTTCTGACACCCAGTGAGATATCATTTGGGAGGGCAGTGCAGCCCTCAGTTCCCCTCATGGCTCTCTCTTTCACTTCCCTCCATGGCACCACCACATCGAGTTGAAGATGTTATTGATTAGTGCAGTGAGTATTTAGTGTCCTCCCAATATTCATGTCCACCCAGAACCTCAGAATGTGACCTTAATCTGGAAATAGAATCTTTGCAAATGTGGTTAGTTAAGATGAGATCATACTGAGTTAGGATGAACCTGAAATCCAATTACTGGTATCCTTGTAAGAGGAAAGGACACAAAGAGACAGAGGAGATACACACAGAAGCCCAAGTAATGATGGGTACAGAGACTGGAGTGGTGCAGCTACAAGCCAAGGAATGCCAGGGATGGCCAGCTAGCAGAAGCTAGGGAAAAACACAGAGGGACTCTCTCCCTGGAGTCTTTGGAGGGAGTGTGGCCCTGCCGACACCTTGCTTCTGGACTTCTGTCCTCTAGAACTGTGAGAAAATAAATTTCTGTTGCTTGAAGCCACCCAGTTTGTGGTACTTTGTTGCAGCAGCCCTGGAAAACTAACACAATGAGTAAGGGAAAGTAAAGGAATTAAAATGTGTGCAGGAAAGAATTTAAAACTATGTGAAAATCATGACTTTCCCCCTTCCATCTAAGGAAAAAGAAATCCCTAAGAATGAATAGGTCCTCCTCATTTGCTCACCTTACTCAAGGCTCAAGTCAGAGCTTTCTATGGGAGCATCTTTTTCAAACCTCCACAGTTCAAATCTCCATCCAGTAGGGGATTTTATTCATTTAGGACTCTTGGGAAATCTCGCTCACTACCATTAGGGATTGGTTTCACCTTAGGGCTGATTTCCCTTCCCCTACAATTTGTGATAATAGTCCCCAGCTGTGTTTTTCTCTAATTCTGAATATCCGGCTTAGACTCACAGCACAGGGGAAGAACCTCCAGCGGGATGTCCAGAACAAGCAATGGCAACTTAGGTTTATTCCGGGTCTCCTATCCTGTAGTTGTAGATCCGCCCTGTCATTCTTTTGAAGGTCCAGTGGGTAACTCTGGAACTATAAACATGTGAATGTGTGTTCGTGCGCACGTGCACACACACACGCGCGCGCGCACACACACACACACACACACAGCCCTACATCTCTCTAGAACAAACATCCACTCTCAGATACAACACAATCCAGTGGAGGAATAATTAGCAAAGCCACCCTGTGCACTTAATGGACTTGTAATGGACTTAGGACATCATATAATGTAACTCTTACATTACTATTGCTACACAGATGTCGATAATACAGGATTTTCACCTTCAAACAAGAGGACAAAAACATGATCCTCTTTGGATATTTTGTGGCATTGAAAAAAGGGACAAAAAAATCCTTTTGGCCATTCTCTGTTTCTTCAAATCATATTTTCATCTTCTAGCAATTAAAAACAAGAGTTCTGGCATGAAGAATAAAGCCAGCACCAATTTTGGCAAATCATAAAGCAAGAAAGGAAAAAAAATATTTGAATGGAACAGAAAGGAATGGAAAGAAAAAGTGGACATCTTAGAACTGGGCCACAGAGATTGCATCTAAACAGTAAAGATGGTCTAGTTGCTCACTTTTTCTTTGGACTTCTAACACCTCAGATAAGTGTCCTTGCTTTACAAAAAATGATATGACTTCTGCCACAAGACAGGCTTGGGGAGAAACCTGGCCATTGGTGTTAAGGTGGATTGCCTTTCCTAGTTTATAATCAGGAGTGTTTTGTGTTCGTTGAGCTCAAAATTCATTCAAATACACTTTCAAAGTTTTCAGTTGATTAAAGTGGCTCAGAAAAAAAAAATCCTAAATTTGTGTCTTTTTGCTGTGCTACTCTTAAATACTTAAAAATCTTTTTTTTATTAGCATAAATACTGCACATTGACTACAGACAGCTCTGTTGATCAAAGTTGTCCAGAAAAACAGACCCAATAGGACATAGGAGATATAATACTTATTTATAAATTTATATCTCTATATCAGAAGAAGATGAGATGTCCTAGCTCAAGCAGTGAAGCAGGAAAAAGGGCAAATTCCTCCTTCTTCCATCTTCTTTTGCTTTTGTTTTTGAGATGGAATCTCTGTCTGTTGCCCAGGCTGGAGTGCAGTGGTACGATCTCGACTCACTGCAACCTCGGCTTCCCATTTTCAAGTGATTCTCCTGCCTCAGCCTCTTGAGTAGCTGGGACTACAGGCATGCACCACCATGCCTGGCTAATTCCACCTTTTTGTTGTTGTTGTTCTATTCAGGTCCTCAATGGATTGGATCATACCTCAATATTGGGGTCCAGGACCATCTGTCTTATTGAGTCCACTGATTCAAATACTAATCTCATTTGGAAACACCCTCACAGATGCACCCAGAAATATCTGGACACCTCATGGCCTAATCAAGTTAACACATAAAATTAACCATCATAATAGGTAAGCAAAATAAAGAAAATAAAAGCTTATAGCAACATCAATGGAAAAATAACTCATATTTTTACTAATATTACTAACACTCTTCCAGGATTTTTCTTTTCTTTTTTGAGATGGAGTTTCGCTCTTGTTGCCCAGGCTGGAGTGCAATGGTGTGATCTCTGCTCACTGCAACCTCTGCCTCCCAGGTTCAAGAGATTCTCCTGCCTCAGCCTCCTGAGTAGCTGGGATTACAGGAGCCCATGACCATGCCTGGCTAATTTTTGTATATTTAGTAGAGACGGGGTTTTACTATGTTGGTCAGGCTGGTCTTGAACTCCTGACCTCATGATCTAACCCCCTCAGCCTCCCAAGGTGCTGGGATTATAGGCGTGAACCACCACACCTGGCTGAATTTTTCTATATTTATAAATATCATTAATATGTTATTTTAAAGATGGAATTATATTTTTTGTTTTATAATCTGTTTATCTCCCTAAACTGTATTTTGTGAGTATCTTTCCCTTGTTGACAAATGTGCCTCTATATTTATTTAGTCAATCCTGTGGTACATTTTTACTGTGTCAACTTGGCTGGAACTGTGTTCCCTAGAATTTCCTTCCCTGGGTGGCTCTTGGTTACAGTTGGAGAAATACATGAGTGGAAATTGATGGAAGGTAGAAATGCAGCTGCAGCCATTTTGTTGATAGTAGAGTGTGATGCAGGGCTAGCTGCTGTTGCAGCTCATGCACGTTGTCACTAATCTGCTAGTTCCCTCTGTAGATATGTACAGCTCTGTAGGGAAGGGCACGAGCTTATCCTGCAGGTTATTGACATCATTCAGGTTGGCAATCTGTTCTAGAACCCGTAGAACTAGTTACATCCTGAGTTCCACATTCTCCTCTCAGGTTTCAGTTTGTTCTTGCTTCATATTCATCCTTCTTTCCCAAGTGCTGGGTCTGATGATTTCAAGCCCAACACCAGAAGCAGAAGCTGCCTTCTTATATAGATGGCTTGACAACCTCCCACATCTGCATATCTATCCCTATGTGTCACTTACTCACCGTGGTTCTGCTTCTCCTTTTGAACAGTGTAACCAATCTAGAATTTGGTGCCATAAGTGGAGTGTTCTGGTTATCTATTACTATGTAATAAAACATCTCAACACATACTGGCTTAAAACAGCAGTCATCATTTTATTAACTCTCATAGTTACTATGGGTTGGGTATTTGGGAAGGACTCAGTGGGGTGATTCCACTAACGGTTCCCTCAGGTCCCTTCTAGTTTCCTCCACCACCTAGTCCTAAAGCCAATGCCATTTGCTTTAGGCTTCTCTTATGGCAGCACCTCACTTAAGGCACCAAATTCTCTTCTGGTAATCAATTACCAGCCTAAAAACCACCCTAAAGCAACAATAGTTATTTTATTATCTCTCAGAGTTTCTGTGTATGAGGGATTTGGAAAGGATTCAACTGGCAGGTTCTGGCTCAGTGTCTTCCCGTGGTTGTAGTCTGATGGTGGCTGGGGCTGGGATGGCAGGAGTATGGAGCAGCTGAGGCTGGCCAGGCATCTCTTTCTCTCTCTCGCTCTTTTTTTTTTTTTTTTTTTTTTTTTTGAGACAGAGTCTCGCTCTGTTACCCAGGCTGGAGAGCAGTGGTGCAATCTTGGCTCAATGCAACCTTTGCCTCTCAGGTTCAAGCGATTCTCATACTTCAGCCTTCCGAGTAGCTGGGACTACAGGCACCTGCCACCACATCCGGCTAATTTTTATATTTTTAGTAGAGATAGGGTTTCACCATGTTGGCCAGGCTGGTCTCAAACTCCTGGCCTCAAGTGATCCACCAGCCTCGGCCTCCCAAAGTGCCGGGATTACAGGCATGAGCCACCACACCTGGCCCAGGCATCCTTCTCTTTACGTATAGTCCCAAGGCCTCTCCAGTGTGTTTTTTCCGTATGGGCTACCTCAGAGCCTGGTGGCCTCAGGGCAGTGAGGCCCTTTATATGGTGGCTGAAGACTTTCACAGTGTGAATCCCAGTGAATAAGACAGCACCTTTAATGACTTAGAGTTTTTTTGTTTCAAGAATGTGATATTCTCTTCCTTCTCTAAGGATATTGATGCCATTTTTTCCCTTTTTTGTTTTCATCTCCTTCCATAGTTTCTTTCTTCCAGTATTTTTTGTTTACGCTCTCTTTTATGAGTCTCATCCTTTTAGTTTGCATCTATTTCATTAGTAATAAAGTTAAACCTTTAAAAGCTGATTATTAGTCACACGCATTTTTTTTCCTTTTTGAACTACCAGTTCACTTCTTTTGCCCATTTTTCTATTGTGTTTGTTTATTCCTTGAAGGTTTCAAAGAACTCTTTGTATGTTAATGATACTAAATGTTTGCCATATATATTACAGATATTATTTTCCCATATAGTTGTCATATTTTCCAAACTAAAAATTATGATAAATGCTGTGTAAAAGGATGTTTATCTGGTTTACCAATGTATGTAGATCAGGGGTGTCCAATCTTTTGGTTTCCCTGGGCCACAATGGAAGAAGAAGAATTGTCTTGGACCACACATAAAATACACTAAACTAACAATAGCTGATGAACTGAAAAAAAAAATTGCAAAAAACTCATAATGTTTTAAGAAAATTTATGAATTTGTGCTGGATTTCATTCAAACCAGTCCTGGGCCACAAGGCCTGTGGGCCACTGGTTGGACAAGCTTGATGTAGATAAAAAGATTTACAAAAACTCATAAAAACAAATTGTACTTAGTTATAATCTAACAATTTACCTTTAAATAAAGTGATTTTAAAAATCCTGAAATAAGAACAATTCTTGAACATCCATACTTAGGAGATAGTGTTTCTCAGTCCTAGCTGCACATGAGAATCACTTAGAGAACTTGCAAAGTACTGACGCCCGGCACCTGCCCTCACCGAAGCTTGGTATGGAATTCTAATGTGCAACCAGGGATGCAAACCTCTGCTGTATGTAATTGATCCTATTGATCAAAGTAGACTTCCTGGCTGGGCGTGGTGGCTCATGCTTATAATCTCAGCACTTTGGGAGGCCGAGGTGGGCAGATCACTTGAGCTTAGGAGTTCGAGACTAGCCTGGGTAACATAGTGAGACCTTCTCTCTACAAAAAAATACAAAAATTAGCCAGATGTGGTGGCACATGCCTGTAGTCTCAGCTACTCAGGCGGCTGAGGTGGGAGGATCACTTGAACTTGGGAGGCAGAGGTTGCAGTGAGCCGAGATAGCACCACTGCATTCCAGCCTGAGTGACAGAGTGAAACCCTGTCTCAGAACAAAAACAAAAACAAAAACCAAAAAAAGCAGGCTTCCTGTGGGCAAAGATTTCCTTCTGGAGAACTTGGAGCAGAGTATTGCCTGTGAGCCTTGTACTTCCTGGGCTCTGAGCCAGCCTTTTTTTTTTTTTTTTGAGACGGAGTCTCGCTATGTCTCCAGGCTGGAGTGTAGTGGCATGATCTCGGCTCACAGCAACCTCTGCCTCCTGGGTTTAAGTGATTCTCCTGCCTCAGCCTCCCAAATAGCTGGGACTACAGCCACGTGCCACCATGCCCAGCCAATTTTTGTATTTTTAGTAGAGACAGGGTTTTGCCATGTTGTCCAGGATGATGATCTCAATCTCTTGACCTCATGATCCACCCATCTTGGCCTCCCAAAGTGCTGGGATTACAGGCATGAGCCACCACACCTGGCCTGAGCCAGCCTTTTTATTGAGAGGTCACAGAAAGTCCATTTGCCCATGTGTCTCCACTTACTCTTCCACTGCCACCTACTGATATTTCCAATATTATTGTCTGTCCTTAAGGGCTCTTTTCTTCTGAAGTAGGATATTTTCATTTAGTTAAGACATCACGTTACCTGGAAGGGTAACACAATGTTTACCTCATTTTTTACTGCTCAAAATGGAGTTCTGGAACAGCAGACCCTCAGGCCCAACTCTAGACTGAGTCAGAATCCACATTTAAGTCAAATTTTCAGATGATTCATATACACACTAAAGCTAAAGAAAGACAAGTTTATAGGAAGTTGTCCTCTGGGAGGTAAGCTATAGGAGGCAGGGACCCTGTCTATCTTATTCACGGTTGTGCTGTCACAGGAAAGATTTGCAGTAATATAGGTTGAATGAATGAATGGATTTGATTAGTAAAGAAAATTAGATGTTTTATTTAATATGAGTCATATAATACGGGTCAACAAGGCTTTCTTTGGATGCCACTATAATAGGCAGAATCAGATCCTGTATATAATTTGCTCAACATAGCATAATATTTGTATCCACCGTATTAGTATGATTTAGGTTGCTTGGCACACATGCTGTGCTCTAATAGGTATAGTGAGTAATTACTTCTATTTGCATTAACACTTTATAAAGGACGTTCATGCATCTTACTTTACGTACTCTCTACAGTGTGCATAGACTTAAGTCTGTGAACCAGGTGAATATGGGTATCTTCACCTAATTACACAGGAAAACACAGGATTAAGAGATTTGTGGAGGGCTGGACATGGCTGGACATGGTGACTCACACCTGTAATCCCAGCACTTTGGGAGGCCGAGGTGGGTGGATCACAAAGTCAGGAGTTCGAGACCAGCCTGGCCAACATGGTGAAACCCCTTCTCTACTAAAAATACAAAAATTAGCCAGGTGTAGTGGTGCGTGCCTGTAATCCCAGCTACTCGGGAGGCTGAGGCAGGAGAATCGCTTGAACCCAGGAGGCAGAGGTTACAGTGAGCCAAGATCATGCCACTGCATTCCAGCCTGGTGACAGGGCGAGACCCTGTCTCAAAAAAAAAAAAAAAAAAAAAAAAAGAAATTTGTGGAAAGATTAATAGCAAGTTAATGCCACACTAGAATTTGCACTCAAAATGCCTGAGTTGTTAGACTACTCTCTAGCTACCTGCCACTGAAGGCTTGCATTTAGAACTCCGCATTGTATATTGCATATATAAACTAGCAGCGTATATATAAACTAGTTCAAACTACTATAGAATGCACATGAAAAAGTCATAATAATGGGTAATAAAATTTTTTCATTTAAAGATACATTTTTATAGTTTTATATATAGTTTTTCCCTAATTATGCATAACTTTATTTATTTATTTATTATTTATTTATTATTATTTATAGAGATGGGGGTCTTGCTATGTTGCTCAGTATGGTTTTGAACTCCTGGCCTCAAGCTATCCTGCCTCCTCAGCCTCCACAGTGACTGAGGTTTCAGGCATGAGACACTGTGCCTGCTCTGAGTAACCAATTAATGCCTATAATAAAACTCCCAAATGAATATTGGCACTACAGGTATGTAAAGATTTTTTAAAAATCAATTTTAAAATAAAATCTTACTGGATATTCCTCAGACAGCTAACATGAAAATGCTCTTCCTTTTATAACTTTATATCCTTGTGAGCTGGAGAAACGAACACATTTTATTTTATGGAACTGTCACTTTATTTTTTGAATCAGAAAATAAACCTTCATTTCTTTTAGATGACACTCAGAATAATCTCCGATCATGTAATTTTCTTCTCAGTTCACCAGAGGATATTTGTGGCAGTGAACCTCAAAGATGGATGTTTAGGATAATGTTATGACGTTAGAAGCAAAATAGATAAGAGACATTTGGAAGGAATTCATGCCAATCCAATACGCTTTTATAAATTATTCTTTCCTCACCTATTTTTATGTAGGAATGTCATTAGACGGATTCAGCTATCTGTTCAGTAGACTTTCTTGTTTAAACCCAAGAGTGAGGACTGTTTCTTAGTCATCATCATATCCCTCAAACCTTTGTATGTGACACTGTCTTGCATTCAATATCAGTTCAAATATTTGTTTAGTTAAATTAGCTGCATTGTGAGACTCCATATTTACATTCCCTGGATGAATCCCCCCAAAACTCTAAAGTAATAACAATAAACACTAAACTGAATTCTAAAACTATCCTAAAATAGATTAAAATGAGTGTTTTCAAAATGTAAATTTAACATCTACAAAGCCTGCCGTTAGCGGGAGCACCACACATGGCATCCACTCTGGGTCAAAGTAGAAGGATAATAAAATTGGAAAAGACTAGCAGGTCATGCACCAAAGATCTGAACATGTTTTATTCTAGAAATGAGCTGACAAATGTAAGCAAAATTTTACCTGAAGAGACCTGAAGAGAATAAAACAATAGCTTCCATATATTGAGAACTTGTGAGATGCTTCCATATATTGAGAACTTGTGACTGAGCACGGCGGCTCATGCCTGTAATCCCAGCACTTTGGGAGGTCGAGGTGGGCAGATCATGAGATCAGGAGTTCACAACCAGCCTGGCCAACATGGCGAAACCCCGTCTCTACTAAAAATACAAAAATTAGCCGGGCTTGGTGGCAGTGCCTGTAATCCCAGCTACTTGGGAGACTGAGGCAGCAGAACTTGAACCTGGGAGGTAGAGGTTGCAGTGAGCCGAGATCACACCATTGCACTCCAGCCTGAGTGACAAGAGCAAGACTGCTTCAAAAAAAAAAAAGAAGAAAAGAGAACTTGTTAGACTTTGATCAATAGGATCGATTATATACAGCAGGGGTTTGCATATTTGGTTTCACATTAGAATCCTCAGACCAACAGCTACTGTACTGAGTTCTTTGCAAATAACAAGCCCCACTGTTATTGTTTCCCATTTACAGGTAAGGACAGAGGAGGAAACTGAGACATATGGCAAGTGAGTAAAACAGCTAGTGAGTGGCAGAACTGGGCTTTTAACTCAGGCTCTGGCTCCCACATCATTGCTGTCTATGCTATGCTGCCTCTCCAAAGTGATTGTTAAACTTTCCTTTTTCTTGTAAGTGAATTAAAACCTTTTCTATCTCTTTCCAGTCCCACTTAGAACTAACTTGTTCTGCATTCCATTCATAAACCTCACTGGATAAACTTATTCATAATCCAAATTCATATTAAAAATCCCACTCCAAACTTATTCATAAACCCATCATCAAAAATCCCACTCTAAAATGAGCACGGGAAGCAAAGATTTAAAGAGTTTCCAGTGCCAATCAACTTTCCTGAATAACACATTGTGTTTAGCTGGAAAGCCAAAGGAGTGATGCTAATATAACTATGATATTAGTATGATATTACTGGGCCAAGATGTATCTGAATAAGTGAAATGGTCCGTGGATGCCCAGGCAGGTGTTTTCTTTCTGAAACTCAGTATCTTTGTCTTTATGCCAAGGATTTTGAACTGCATGATGGCTAAGGTTCCTTCCATGCCTGTGTTACTGATCTCAGCTTCACTATTTCCCAGGGATGTGGGTGGGCACCTGACACCCAGGGTTCCATGGTATTCTGGGAGACACTTGAAGCGAATGTGAAGGACAAAAGTGCCAATAAAGTGAAACGAGTATATGTAGTGACAAAGAAATATTCAGTTGATGAAAAATAATGCAAAGGAATTTCATGAAACCCAAACAAATGTAGACATGTGTTGATTCTCCTCAGTATAGCAAATGAAACAGGTGTCAACTTGGAGGGCAGAATCCATTGTCATTTGTCAATGACCTTGAGGAGTGCTGGCTTCTACTCTTGACCACGGTGTCATCTTTTTTACACAGTAAATGCCTATAGAGCACCCGCTATGTGGCAGGCACTGGGGATTATGTAATGCAACTGACATCCTTGTCCTCATGGAGTTCATATTCATTTTGGATGGAGGCACACTTTGTCCTTTTTTTTTTTCCCAGATGCCTCTTTATATTTTTAGTCCTCTTAGTGGGTAAAATGTAGCAAGTTGCATAAAATTAGACAGGAATAAAGGTATTACACCAAAAACATCTCAAATTCCCTGACCATTGCATGGCACTGGAGAAACCCAGGAAGGGATGAGAGTTTGAGGTGCAGCTCTGAGGCATCCCCCATGTGAACTTGTGCAATGGTACAGCTCCATGTTTAACTTGAGTTTTTTTCTCCTAGAACAAATTGGCCTGGAAAAGTGACTTTTGAAAAATGGTCTAACCCACCAATACCATTACTGGGTATATAGCCAAAAGAAAATAAATCATTCTACCAAAAAGATACATGTATCTGTATGTTCATCACAGCACTATTCACAATGGTAAAGACACAGAATCAACCTAGGTGCCCATCAGGGTTGGATTAGATAAAGAAAATGTGGGCGGGGCGCGGTGGCTCACGCCTGTAATCCCAGCACTTTGGGAGACCCAGGCGGGCGGATCACAAGGTCAGGTGATCCAGACCATCCTGGCTCACACGGTGAAACCCCGTCTCTACGAAAAACAGAAAAAATTAGCCGGGCATGATGGCGGGCGCCTGTAGTCCCAGCTACTCGGGAGGCTCAGGCAGGAGAATGGCGTGAACCTGGGAGGTGGAGCTTGCAGTGAGCGGAGATCACGCCCCTGCACTCCAGCCTGGGCAGCAGAGTCAGATGCCGTCTCAAAAAAAAAAAAAAAAAAAAAAAGGAAAGAAAGAAAATGTGATACATATACACTGTGAAATACTACACAGCCATAAAAAGAGTAAAATCCTGCTTTTTGGAGCAAACATGGATGCAATTAGAGGCCATTATCCAAAGTCAATTAACGCAGGAACAGAAAACCAAATACTGCATGTTCTCACTTATAAGTGGGAGCTGAACAATGGGTACTCATGGACATAAAGATAGCAACAACAGATACTGGGGACTACAAGAGGAGGGAGGGAAGGAGCAGGGAAGGGTTGGAAATCTAACTATTGTGTACCATGCTCAATACCTGGGTGATGGAATCACTCGTACCATAAACCTCAGCATTATACAATATGCCCAGGTAACAAACCTGCACATGTACGCCCTGAAACTAAAATAAAAGTTGAAACTGCAAAAAAAAAAAAAGGTCTAAGATATTTGTAAGCCCAGAATGAAAAGCAAAACACCAACTCACTCAGCAAGTGGAGGCGGAGGTTCCTCTTGGTGTTTCTCCTTTAGAAGCAACTGTGTAACAGTTGCCTCCTCCATCTCCCTACCCCCAGGAATTCCCCAGAATCATTGCATCCCTGCGCTTTCCTGTCTTCCCATTATGACGTTTTTTTCTGCTATTGAAGAGAGCTGACTACACCAGACAATGCAGAGAATAAATAGACTCCCAGACTTCCCTGGGGTGGTCCATGGGGCAGTGCTTTAGAAACACTGGCTGATTCTAACAATTGTGGCTTCTCCTACAATAGTGATGCTCTTAGCTGCTCACATTTCTCAAGATAACAATGGTTGACTTTCG
Organism: Rhinopithecus roxellana; assembly: GCF_007565055.1. Classification (NCBI taxonomy): domain Eukaryota; kingdom Metazoa; phylum Chordata; class Mammalia; order Primates; family Cercopithecidae; genus Rhinopithecus; species Rhinopithecus roxellana. Next base: position 65,512,841 of record NC_044551.1, read on the forward strand.
AAGCTGTGATCTTTCTGGTCACATACTACACTACAGACCAGCCATCTGAAGTTGGAAGCACTGCTGAACTGGAAGAAAACTGCTGGAGACTTTGCTTATTTCATAGTATATATAATGAATAGGCGATATCAAGCTATTATTTAAGTTAAATTAGTTTTGCCTTCTATTTTCCTGAATATACTGTCTTCTGAGCTTCTGGACTGGGCTGTCTTTCAGTCTCCATTAGCTTGTGGCTGCTTTCCTAGAGAAGCTGGGAGCCCTTTGGGCTTTGCCAGGGCAGGAGCTTCTCAGAGTGCTTTCAAAGTGTGGTGCTTACCCAGTGCTAAGATCTAGAATATATTCACCCAGCACACTTCCACTTTCCTGTCCCCACAGTCTAAGGCAGGGGACGAGGGAGTTTGGAATGGAAGGTTGGGCCTCAGTAAGTTCTCTTCTTCTTAGCAAGTAAGGAGTGATGCAACCACTCAATCGTCTACAGGGTATGACTCAATGGAGGCAATTGTAACTCTTCCTTCCAGATGCTTCTCATCCCAGGCCCTCAGAGCTGCCTGCTGTTACTCAAGGTGATAAGCAGCACCATGTTCCCAAATACCACCAGGTTTCAAACATCCAAATGATCTACAGTTTCTTATTGTGAATACTGTCGAATTAGGATCTCTGAGATACAGACCACCATGTAACAAGGTTGCAGGTTAGAGGTGCCAAACACGTCCTGATGAGGCTGCTGTTTATTTATTTGTTTTCTTTGTTTTATTTATTTATTTATTTATTTATTTTGAGAGGAAGTCTCACTCTGTCACTAGAGTGCAGTGGCACGATCTTGGCTCACTGCAACCTCTGCCTCCGGAGTTCAAGCCATTGTCCTGCCTTAGCCTCCCGAGTGGCTGGGATTACAGGCACCTGCCACCAGGCCTGGCTAGTTTTTATATTTTTAGTAGAGATGGGGTTTCACCATGTTGTCCAGGCTGATCTCGAACTCCTGACCTCAGGTGATCCACCCACCTCTGCCTCCCAAAGAGCTAGGATTACAGGAGTGAGCCACCATGCCTGGCCAAGGCTGCTGTTTAATAGGTAATTTGAAAGAATCTTATTTGAGCTGGAAGGCAAGCCTGGATGTTTGTTTACAAAAAAAATGTTTATTTATTTTTTTTTTGGTGTGTTTGGAGCGTAAGGTAAGTGTGTTTTTCTAATATTGTGCATCTGGTAATAGGAATTGCTTAAGCCAGTTTTCCAAACATCCCCAGTTATGAATTCACCTGGGTTAGTTGTTATTGATCTGGATTTCAGGCCGCTTCTTAGATTCTGACTGAGTAGGTCTGAGGTGGGAGCTGGGAGTATGCATTTTTCACAGGCTTCCTGTCTCCCTGATCCCATCTAAGTGATTGTCATCATCAAGGAAATAGACAAAATGTTGATTTAAACTAGTGGTTCTCTAGGCCAGGCAGGGTGGCTCACACCTGTAATCTCAGCACTTTGGGAGGTGGATCACTTGTGGTCAGGAGTTCGAGACCACTCTGGCCAACATGGCAAAACCCAATCTCTACTAAAAGTACAAAAATTAGCCAGGTATGATGGCGGGCATCTGTAATCCCAGCTACTGGAGAGGCCAATGCAGGAGAATCGCTTGAACCTGGGAGGCGGAGGTTGCAGTGAGCCGAGATTGTGCCACTGCATTCAAGCCTGGGCGACAAAATGAGACTCCATCTTAGGAAAAAATGAATGAATAATAAATAAATAAATAAACAAACAAACTAGTGGTTCCCAAACTATCCTGCATCAGAATCACTTGGAGAGCTTGTTATAAAAACACACCCCCAGAGTTTCTGTTTCGGTAGACCTCGGTGAGACCTGAAAATTTGCATTTCTGACAAGTTCCCAGGTGATGTTGATGCTGCTGGACCAGGGACCCCATTTTAAGAAGCACTGGTTCAAACAGCCCAATTTCCCTTATGGATCCTTTGCACTGGAAGCACTTTTACTGCTTCCTTTGGCCTGAGGGCTGTTTGTGTAGGGAGGTTCAGGAATCTCCTGTATTCTAAAGATGCACCCAGTAGTGATTTCTGGACTTCACAGCCCTCTTCCCACAGCTTCTTCCCCTGAAGACTGTGAACCAAGTAAAATGTGGCGGGTAGCTTCCTGGAGTTGGGCAGAAGTAGGTGCCTAGCCATAGTGGTCTGAGGATTTGCTCCTTGTGTATTTCCTCCTTCCCACTGACCTCCGTAGGGGGTCTGTCTGACTGCCTGTTACAAATATCATCATGTTGCTTCTCCTTGTCGGTGTTCTGAAGCGTCTTATTTGCAATTCAAGAAAAGATGTTTTAATAAAAGAGTTAGCTTTTAACAAGATAATCTTGACTCACTAAAACCACTGTGGCATAATCTCCTTTGCAATCACAACAATGAATACATTAAAAAATTGTAAATACTTAAAAACTCCTGTTATAGGGGCATTTGCCAATTTGACAAGTAACGGTGCTATATCATTGTTGTTTAATGTGGAACCCTGACTGTGAAGGAGGTCGAGGAGCTTTTCAGGTAGTAATTGACTGTAATTCTGTAACTGGTTATGTTCTTTGTCCATTTTTCTATTAGGTTGTTGATATTTTTCTCATCGACAAGAACTCTTTGGTAAGAAAATTAGCCCTTTTATGTCATATATGTGACAAATATTTTTCTCAATTTGTAATTTGTCTTTTAACTTTATTTAGGTATTTACGCCATGTCAACATTTTATAGTTTTAAGTAGCAACATTTATTAAACATTTTTCTTTTATGATTTAGATTTTATATTAATCTGAGAAAATTCCTCTCCAATACAATATTTCATTTTAAAAAGTTTTACTCATGTTTTCTTCTAGTACTTTATGTTTTCATTTTTATATTTAAAATTCTCATTCATCCAGAATTGATTTTCCTATACAGAGTGAGACATGACTCGTTTTTGTCTTTTTTTTTCTTTTTTCTTTCTTTGAGACAGGGTCTCGCTTTGTCATCCAGGTTGAAGTGCAGTGGAACAAACATAGCTCACTGCAGCCTTGAGGTCTGGGGCTCAAGCAATTCTCTCACCTCGGCCTCCCAAGAAGCTGGAACTACAGGCATGTACTACTGCACCCCGCTAATTTTTGTTTTTTGTAGAGACGTGTTTCATCATGTTGCTCAGGCGGGTCCTGAACTCCTGAACTTGAGTGATCTGCCCACCTCAGCCTCCCAAAGTGCTGGAATTACAGGCGTCAGCCACCACACCCAGGCCAACTTGCTTTTTTCTAAATGACCAGCCAATTAACCCAACACCATCTATTGTGTAAACAATATTTTACTGCCATGGACTTAAAATAACATCTTTAACATGAATTTATTTCTGGGCTATTTCTGCTTAAGTGCCAAACTTTTTAAATTCTTCTATCTTTACAATAAATTTTTAATAATAAGAAATGCAATGGTATTTTCACAAGACTTAGACCAGCCTGGTCAACATGGTGAAACCCTGTCTCTGCTAAAAATACAAAAATTAGCCGGGTGTGGTGGTGGGCACATGTATTCCTAGCTACTCAGGAGGCTAAGGCAGTAGAATCGCTTGAACCCTGGGGGCGAAGGTTGTAGGGAGGCAGAGGTTACAGTGAGCCGATATCACACTATTGCTCTCCAGCCTGGATGACAGAGCAAGTTTCCATCACAAAAACAAAACAAAACAAAAGATTTAGTTGATCACAAAGTGGAGGGGATTGGGGAAGACACTGGAGGCAAGGTAATGAGAGAGAAGGCAGTTGAGTCACCCAGGCATGACAGGATAAATGCTTAGGGGAGAAAAGGACCTGCCTTCAGCAGAATTCAGTGATCTGTTGGAGACTAGGGTCAAGAAGAACAAAGGATGGGGCAGATTCAAAGATTCTCAGAGAAAAGGAACTGAGCCTTTGCTCCTATTGCATTAAACTGAACTGAATCAGTCCAAAGACACAGGTTTGGGTACTGGGAGAAAGATGCTATCATCAGTCATAGCTTTGTGTATCTTCACTTAGGAATTTTGCTAAATTTCAGATCAAGTCATATTTATTGGATTTGGCTAGTATGACTTCTTGGAAATGACACACACTTTAAGCATTTATATTCCTGGTGAACAATTAGTTTTAATATATTTCTTGGGCTGAGTTAATATGAAGTACTTACAGTTAATTCAAAGATCAGATTTGTGGGGTGAGATTCATGTGATTATTGAGCCATACCGCCTGAGGAGCATACTCTGATACTTGTGGAGAGCATATTCTGATAAAGCAGTGTTTTGAAGTTTTGCGGGTTGCCTGCTATTTATAGAACACTAGATATGAGGAGGCACATATGAAGCCTTGACTCTTGTGGTCAGCCTGACTGAACAATAACACAGACAGCATCACTCTGTTTGTCTTGACTACTTAATCACACATATCTAGAAAAGTTTATTTTGAACAATTGCAAAATAATTTTTACAATACTTTTTTTAAACTTAAAAAATCATTTAGAAAAATAACACACATATACACATACTCTCTCTGAATGTAAGTTCTATGGTACAAACCATTATAAAGAAAAAGTGGAGCGTCCATACTCTCCCTGCCTGAGTCAGTTCTCACTCTCCAGAGATCAATGCACACACATTCATTTATATAGCTTTTTTATTTTACAAAAACACAATCATACTCTACAACTTGCTTTTTTCACTCTCTCTCTCTGTATATACATAGATATTTTGTATTTTTTGTAGAGACAGAGTCTCACTACATTACCCAGGCTGGCTTGGAACTCCTGGGCTCAAGTCATCCTCCCTCCTCGGCCTCCCAAAGTGCTGGGATTACAAGCATGAGCCACTGCACCTGGCCTCAATCTATATTGTTGATGACTTAAATGTCTGTGAAAGTCTTCTGAGGCATTAATATCACCTGCCAGAAATAAACTGATAATAAATGATGTTCCCGATGTTGTTCCACAGCAAATTGATAAAGCCTGTGATTAGTAGTTACTGAATGGATAACTACTTCAAAAATGCAGACAATGTGAAAGAATCCCCAAATTTTTTGAATTTATGCTAATGTAGTCATAGACTTTTAAGAAAAGCAGCAATTTAAACTATTGTATTGTTAAAATCAAGTATCATTCAGTGTTTTATAATAGAAACATGGTGCAAAGATACAAGCACACATACATTAAATATACACACATACATATATACATATAAATATCACATACAAATACACACACATATACATATATGTGTATATGCATCACACACACACACACACACACACACACACACGCATCTGCATCCCGTCTGGCATAACTTTGCCCTTTTCTGCTCTGTTCACATCTTTTTGGCTACTATATCCTTGGGTTGAATTCTAGCTTTTCTGTTGGTGAAGATGAAATGGAAGTAACCTGAATCCTGAGTCAGTAGGGCCAAATTTGATAGGATGATTGGCTCCAGTAGGGGCTCCTGATGAACAGGGCTGCCTGGGTCTTGGGCAGACCCCTGTATTTGAGTTCACACAGATATTTCCCGAACCATGTGCCCCAGCAAAGGAAGACTGCTCTGTGAGTTAACTGAAAGTGGACAATTAGGGAGTCTCATTTCCCAAAGTCATTAACCTCTCCTTTCTCTCTCTTTTTCACTGGAAACACTTTCCAAGGAAGCTTATGATAGGGTTTAACTTTCTGGAAAATGAAATTTTTTAAACCTTTCTTTCATGGAAACCCAAACTTTCTCAACTGGCTTTTACAAAAGGTTGTTTTTAGAGTTGCACTGGCTACACTGTAAACGTATTATTTTAATGTGCTACTTATTCTCAAGTATGTGTGTTTTGTGCATAAAATTGACTTATATACTAGCATATTATTCATATCATAGTATGCTAATATGTGAGAATTTTTTTTTTTTTTTTTTTTTTTTTTTTTTTTTTTTTTGAGACGGAGTCTTGCTCTGCCACCCAGGCTGGAGTGCAGTGGCCGGATCTCAGCTCACTACAAGCTCCGCCTCCCGGGTTTACACCATTCTCCTGCCTCAACCTCCCGAGTAGCTGGGACTACAGGCGCCCGCCTCGTCGCCCGGCTAGTTTTTTTTTTTTTTTTTTTTTTTTTTTTTTTTTTGAGACGGAGTCTTGCTCTGTCGCCCGGGCTGGAGTGCAGTGGCCGGATCTCAGCTCACTGCAAGCTCGGCCTCCCGGGTTTACACCATTCTCCTGCCTCAGCCTCCGGAGTAGCTGGGACTACAGGCGCCCGCCACCTCGCCCAGCTAGTTTTTTGTATTTTTAGTAGAGACGGGGTTTCACCGTGTTAGCCAGGATGGTCTCGATCTCCTGACCTCGTGATCCACCCGTCTCGGCCTCCCAAAGTGCTGGGATTACAGGCTTGAGCCACCGCGCCCGGCCAGTTTTTTGTATTTTTAAGTAGAGACAGGGTTTCACCGTATTAGCCAGGATGGTCTTGATCTCCTGGCCTCGTGATCCTCCCGTCTCGGCCTCCCAAAGTGCTGGGATTACAGGCTTGAGCCACCGCGCCCGGCTATATGTGAGATTTTTAATAGCTTTTTGTCTTTGCAAAAATTTTCACTGCAAGATCCTTTAAAGCAATGGCTTTTCTACTGGTCTAAAGTACCAGTTTGCTGATCACTGTCTACCTGATAGGGGAGGAGAGAAAGAATTAATATAATGTCCATTCCTTTTCTTCATCTCCTGTAAGTTAATTAGTTTCCAAGTTTCTTGAATCTTCTTCCCAGATTTTTCCCTAATTCCCATTATGTCTTTAGTCTGAATTCTTACACCCAAACTTAGAATTATAGCAATAACCTTCTAATTTCTCTCTTTGGAGTAGCTTGTCTCTTTCACTTCAATCTAATCCGTGCATTAATTTCATACAGATCATCTTAAAGCACTGATATCATTATATCTCTTTCTTGTTCACACTCAAATGCTGTCCAGTCAGTGTGGATGGAATTTAATCCCATCATAGCATTCAAAGCCTTTTATCATCTGCCTTTCTTACCAACTTCCTAACTCTCTCTCTGATATCACTTATAAAAACATTTTGCAAATGGGGTAGTAGGCAGAATAATGTTTTCCCTCCAAAAAAAGTCCACATGCTAATCCCTGCAGTCTTAAATGTGATACCTTACATGGCAAAAAGAATGTTTCAGATGTGATTAAAGTTAAGAACTTTGGGATGGGGAGAGTCTCTGGAATTATCCTGGTAAGCCTCATGTAATCACACGAGTCCTTAAAAACAGAGAAGCTCTCTGGGTTGTGGAGAGAGGAGATGGGACTCTGAAGGAAAGGTCAGAGAGATGCAACGTTGCTAGATTTGAAGATGACGGAAGAGGCCACAAGCAAAGAAATGGAAAAGGCAAGGAAATAAATTGTGCCCTAGAGTCTTCAGAAAGGAACACAGCCCTATCAACACCTTGACTTTAATCCTAGTGAGACCCATGTTAGACTTCTAACCTACACAACTGTAAGAGAACACCTTTGTGTTGTTCTAAGCCATTAAATTTGTGGTAATTAGTTATAGCAACAATAGAAAACTAACATATGTGTAAATCACTACATGTGTACATACACGTGTTTCTATTTGCCAAACCATCCTCCCACCTCTAAGCCAGGTCCAATAGTGGTTCCAGATATGTTCCCAGGCTGGCCTACCACCTGAAATGCCCTCCTCACTCCCTTTCACTTACTTAAATATTCTCTGTCAGTCAAGTCCAGCTGAAGACCTATTTCTTCCAGATTACTCCCATCCCTTCCTTTCAGGGTATTGTCTGCACGCAATCATTATTTCCTACTTTGTCAATTGTTTAAAGTCTGTATGTCTTTCTTCCATAATTAGATTTCAGGCTATTGGAGGAACAGAGATCACATTTTACATTTTTTTGTGTACTTCTTAATAACCAGAAAATTGCATACACACATATGATCCACCCTAAATAAGTAGTTTAATGCTAGAACATTTTAAAAGTTAAAAATTTAAAAATCAAATTATTGCCATTAGAAAAAAAACATTGAACTCATTGATGAAATTATAATGCAACTCAGTGAGGAAACAATCCTATTGTCAAATAACCTTCCCCAAGAAAACACCACTGCATAAAGTCATTTCTGTGCATATTTTAGTGGGAAGGTAAGCTGTAATAGAAATGAATGAGCTATCTCCAGTTGCAAAAGAGTCATACTTGACTACAGACGAATAGCAATATAACACTTTCTTACCAGCTCGGGAAAGAGATCAGCCTGCTTGCTAAGCAAAATGGACAGGTTTATTGTGAGGGCTTGAAAAGTGGGATAAACCCTGAGGGGTGCTGCACTCACAATGCTTATCTACTCCTTTGTTCACACCTTCATTACATTTAATTTTATTCCTTGGAACTGGAAAATTCAACCTTTGATAAGTTGCTACAACTGACAACTTACTCAGTATTACACATCAGAAAATAATTTCAGTTCTTATGTTTTGCTGTAAAATAGGTATATTTTAGCACTGGAAAAATGATAAAAAGCACTCTTGAGCCTCTTAATCAAGGAAAGTAAGATGAACAATAATGTAAGCATGGGGTGAGACAAGGATGAGATTATTTGATGTTCTCATAATATTCTTAAGATTCTGATACATTCATCTACTAATCCCTGTAGCTGCTTATTTGTAAGAGAACATTCATTATCAAGATCCTCTGGACTTTAATGATTTTGGTAATTATTGATCCATTTGCATCCTCTTTTTAACCATGTGATTGTGCTCCAGGACAGAGGAAAATTTGCAACAGGGTCTGAAATTGAGCAGAAAAGGTTTAATCTTTATATGAAACCAATAAGCAGGGGAGAGAATGCAGAGTGTGCTGCTAAGTAACAACTGGTCCACTGCTGGATGTCTGTGATGTAATTTGGTGATGAGATCCGTGCCTTGTCCACAGTAATAGCCACTGTCTCTCATTGTCACTGCCTCTATGTCTATTGGACACCTAAACAGCTCAGCCCATATGGAGTCCACAAAAAGAAAAAGTTTCATTTTCTGCTTTCCCAAAATGGGTGCCCAGGCTCTATTTCTCCTAAATTGTCTTCCACACATCTTTTCAGCTTGTCTGCTGGCCTTGCCTGGCTGCTTGCAATACACTGGGAATTCTGCTGGGTGTATTGGTTCCAACGCAGAGAAATGTATTTCATCCATCAAATGACAACATGTACATATACTGCCTGAAGAACACACAATACCAGACATCAGCACGAACTCTTGCTTGTTTCAACTTGTTTACACTGAAGACTGTTGAAGAGTCTCAGCATGTAGTTGTAATTGATATAAGTAGAAGATGGGACATAGCTCTGGCATCAGAGACCCTTGGCTTTGTTTGGGTGTGGCACTGAAGGCCTGCCTCCAAGTGCCTCCTAACTGGTGACTGGGTCACCTTCTCATTCTGGTCCTCTGTTTTATGATTGTCAACATCTTGTCAGGAGTCACTGACTTCTTCCTCCTTCTTCCCGTAGCACCTTGTTTGTGCTTTTCCTGCATCATTTTGCCTTTGGGTTAATTTTGACTGTTTAGACGTGTGCCTCTATGACAACAAAAATTAAGCTCCTTGACAGTAGAGAATTTGTTGCTCATATTTGAATCTCCCTCAGGACATAGCAAAGATCTGTGCACCTACTAAACAGACAATAAATATTTGCTGAGTATTTTTTTGAGTGAATAATAGCAACTGAATTGTTAACTTTCAGATTCCTATAGTGTCAACTCATGGGATCTTCTTTATTTACATTCATATGATTTGGCTGTGTCCCCACCCAAATCTCATTTTGAAGTGTAACTTCCACAATTCCCATGTGTTGTGGGAAGAACCCAATGGTAGGTAATTGAATCATGGGGCAGGTGATTGAATCATGGGCAGACCTTTCTCATGCTCTTCTAGCAATAGTGAATAAATCTCATGAGATCTGATGGTTTTAAAAAGAGGAGTTCCCCTGCAAAAGCTCTCTCTCTTTGCTTGCTGCCATCCACATAAGATGTGACTTGCCTGTAATCCCAGCACTTTGGGAGGCTGAGGCAGGCAGATCACAAGGTCAAGAGATCAAGACCATCCTGGCCAACACGGTGAAACCCCATCTGTACTAAAAATACAAAAATTAGCTGGGCGTGGTGGCGCATGCCTGTAATCTCAGCTACTTAGGAGGCTGAGGCAGGAGAATTGCTTGAACCTGGGAGGCGGAGGTTGCAGTAAGCCGAGATCATGCCATTGCACTCCAGCCTGGCAACAAAGCAAGACTCCATCTCAAAAAAAAAAAAAAAAAAAAAAAAAGATGTGACTTGCTTCTCCTTGCCTTCCACCATGATTGTGAGGCCTCCCCAGCTATGCGGAACTGTAAGTCCATTAAATCTCTTTTTCTTCCAGGTCTCGGGATATCTTTATTAGCAGTGTGAAAACAGACTAATACACACATGCATGACTTCCCAACATCTGTCTTTACAAAGCCAATTAAGGTCTTGTTTCTTGGTTTCTACTATCTTGTTAGCTTGAGGCCACTCATCAAAGGAACATACACTATACTAAGTGGTTATAGCAACCCCTAATTTCATCATGATGTGGAAGAGTTACCTGGTTAAATAGAATCTTTACTGTATCCCCCTTTTTTTTTTTTTTTTTGAGACAGAGTCTCACTCTGTCACCCAGGCTGTAGTACAGTGGCGCGATCTCAGCTCACTGCAAGCTCCATTCACGCCATTCTCCTGCCTCAGCCTCCCGAGTAGCTGGGACTACAGGCGCCCGCCACCACGCCTGGCTGATTTTTTGTATTTTTAGTAGAGACTGGGTTTCACCGTGTTAGCCAGGATGGTCTCGATCTCCTGACCTTGTGATCCACCCGCCTCGGCCTCCCAAAGTGCTGGGACTACAGGCATGAGCCACCGCGCCTGGCTACTGTATCCTTAATAAAATTATATGGAATATAATTTTTAAAACTCTACTTATTCATCAAATCTACCTCATTCTCTTAATAAGTAATATATACTGAGAATATATTAGAAACTTTTAAATGACCAAGCACTTTCTAAGACACTTAGTATTTGAGTAGAATCCATTGTCTATAGAAGTTTCTTGGTACTTTCAAACTCCAGGTCCATTGTAAAGAAACACTTATGAACCTGCCATCATCACAGTGAATCAGACCAAAAATGAAGGTAAACTTGTAACATAGAAGTTCATTCATTAGAATGCTCAAAAATATTAATGAGTTCAGACTAGCCTTTCTTTCCTTTTTTTCTCTTTGAAAATGATAATCAGTTAACCTGTGTAGCATTTTATATAGATAAACTAAAAACCAATTCTAGAAGCTATACCTGTGGTCGTTGGTTGATGAAACCAAACTCTGCTGGTTTTCATCACTGCAGGCCAAGGTGAAGCTGCAATGTGCCCTTATCCACATTGGACTACTGTCAGTTACAATCAGTATGCCCTTACCCACACTGGGCCACCATCTTCCTACCTGTTACAGAAAAACCTGCTTGTAAAGACAGTTAAGGGTAGGAAATGAGAAATATGGCAACCATATGCTGAGGACATCTCAGTCTCTTCCTGTCCATTAATCCAGTCAGACTACAGTCACACTAAAATATATCCCAGACCTCCTGGATTATTTCTGCCTATGATACCAAATTATCAAAAGTCCTATAAGACCATGTCACACTAAACCAAATAAAAGAACTAACCAAGGGTGAAAGTAACTGAGAACATTTGGAAAATGATACGAAGTGGATAACAAAACCGTAGAGATTGTATTTATGAATTTAATTTCATAGGCATATAATATGTTAAGGAAAAAGTACTAGATCTCTGATTACTATGTGTTTCTGACATTTTCTAGACCTTGAGATCAGATATGAGTACTCAATCGATTCAGCACTGCATATTGCGACTGTAATTAAGACTAAATGAAGTGAAAACACTTTTTAACAAGTATGTCATAGAAAGTGCTATGATTCATCTACTTACAATGGAATTAGAATTCTGGAAATATGTTGCCAATTTTTTTGCCATTAGAGAGGATTAAATTGTACAAAATAAGTGCATTGTCTGTTATTTATGACTCAGATCTAAAATGTTTCTTGGTAAATGAATAAACTCTTTATATAACCATTACTCTGATCTCTGGTATTTTCAACAGTAAAAAGGAAAAAGTGTTGACATTTTACAATTCATTGCTGAAAGAAACCTATAAAATGGACTGTCATCATCTCATCATTCCTTGATACAGACCAGTCACAATTTCTGTACTAACTTTTAAGTATGCTGCAGTTTACCTTTCAAGCACCATGGTATAATTGAATTTATTTACATACTTTTCAGATCATATTGGAACCTGGACATATCCCATGACTAACAGGAGTCACTATTTTATTTAAAGATTATGGTGAATAATATAATTTGTGTTGACGGGAGGTAGGCTCTGGGTTAGAATCACACTGTCACTTACTAGCTGAGTGACCTTAGGCAGGTTACTTAACCTCTCTCCAAGCCTCAGTTTCCTCATGGGCAAAATAGTATTGGTCTCAAAGGGTTTTCTTTTAACTTTTTATTCTGAAATAATTGTAGATTCATAAGAAGTTGCAAGAACAGTATAGTAAGGTACCAGGTATCCACCACCCAACTTACCCCAATGGTGACATCTTCCATAACTACAGGTCACTGTCAAAACCAGGAAATTGATTGTCACAATGCAATTAAATAGACTCAGTTCTTACTCAAATTTCACCAGTTTTTGCACACACTCTTCTTTGGGGGAGGAAGGGTAAGGCTTTGCATAATTCTATGGCATTTTATCCCATGTATAGATTCGTGTAACTACTATTACAATCAAGATACAAATATGTGTCTTAAATACAATTAAGCACCTGAAGTACTTAGCACAGTAGGTTGCACATAGAAGAAACTAGTGAAATGTTACCTACTAGTATTAATTAGATTAAATCAGATGATCTTGCTTATTCAATGCTTCCCAATTATATGAGTTACTTTGTTGGTTGACATAGACAGTATTTTAGAAGTTAGAAATAAGGTTTTTTGTATTAATCATGTTTTAATTATTTTATTTTATGAAGCTTTGTCATCTTGGGTCCTTGCCGACCTGAGGAGGAACTGCCCCTCACAGGAGGCAGCTGATTCCTGTACAGGGCAAGCAACTTGCCTGTGAGAGCATACCTTTGATATGCAAACCAACCAATCCTAGCCCATACCCCACCTACCTCTTTATATCAGGCTTCTGCAGCCTGGGACACTATGCCCTTCTCCTCAGCCATCCCAGACCCAGGTACTGGCCAACCAGAGATCACCCTGTAGTTTAGGGCCCGCTGAGATTCTTCAATGTATCCAGTGCATGCCCAGCCTGTTCAGCTGCTCACCCTGCCTCACTCATTCCTTCCATGGAAACACAATACTAGTTTTTCGCTCCTTCCTTGTGTCTCCTGATCAACTCTGGTGCTTCCCTGTGTGTCTCGCCCCCTATTCTTGGGAGCTGTGAATTTTTTTTATTTATTCATTTTTTTTTAAAAGACAGGGTCTCCCTCTGGGATTCAGGATGGAGTGCAGTGGCACGATAATATTTCACTGTAGTCTTGAATTCTTGGGCTCAAGTGATCCTCCTGCCTCAGCCTGTCTAGTACCTGGAACTGCAGGCACTACTATGTCCAGCTAAATTATTATTATTATTATTTTATGTAGAGATGGTGTCTCACTAGTTGCCCAGACTGGTCTCAAACTCCTAGGCTCAAGTAATCATCCCGTCTCGGCCTCCCAAAGAGCTGGGATTACAGGTGTGAGCCACTGCACCCCACCACAAGCTGTATTTTCAATGGCAATAGTCTTCTGATCTATTTGCCTCATCCTAACTAAACCAAGCAAAATCCTCGGTACATTCAAAAATATCCTTCGAGCCCCAATTAACTCTCTATTTGGGAAGGATATAAACTAGAACGTTCAAAGTGAGCCAAATCTGTCTAACATGGATGTGTGCCTTCCCTCAGACTGAGAGGTGCCAGTTTAGAGCAAAAAATTCACCAAAGAAATAGGTGAAAGAATTTGGCACATGGTAAGTACCCAGGAAATGCTTAGTTCCTGACTTACCTTCTCCCTCTTTGACCTTAACTCAGAAAGCAAATTTCCATAGCACCAATGTCTACATGAGTAAGAGAGAATCTAATTCTTTTCAGCAAGTGTCCTTCATGAAACAAAAGAGCTTCATGCGTGGCCCACTGATGCCTTTGCTTCTGCAAAGAAGACTTCACAGTCAACCTGTTTTACAGGAAACTCATACTGGACCTCTTCCCGTGGCAGTCATCTGGTGCAAGAGACTCAAGGTTCCTGGCCTCTGCTGCAGGGCACCCTGCAGTCTGAGCTCAGCTTGCAGCCTGCACCTTCCTGAGCCTCATCCTCATCCTCCTATTAGACTTCCACTGTGTGCTAACCAGTTTGAGACTTCACTACATGGTGTTGCCAGATCTCACTCCTGCTCTTGAGTGATTCCATCTCAGAGCTTGGATCTGTCCTACCTTATTTCCCTTCTGAATGACCTCTCCATTTCAGCTTTACTTTTTAAGCTCTTAACCATTCTTATTCTGGGTTCATAGATGGGTTTCAGGGGGTCAGTGAAGCAATGGGAAAGGTTGTTGAGCTTTAGAAAATTCAACTTACTGTGCAAATATGTAGAATGATCATTTTATCCTGCTTTTGTGTGTGTCTCCAAATATGTTCTTTACATTGGTTGCCCATTGGAATTGCCTGGGCAGCTTTTGAAATGTACTGGGCCCTATCCCCAAAGTCCTGCTTCAATAGGTCTAAGGTGAAACTAAACATTGATCATTTTAAAAGATTCTCAAGTGATTCCTGTAAGCATCTAAGGTGGAGCTTCATTTTCTTGGCCTTTGGCCCTTTGGCCACCTCTGGGTCCTCAAATTATATGATCAAACCTGAGATATGCCCATTCAAGTGAGAATATTTGACTTCCTATAAATTGGTAGAGGCTTGTGTGCAGATTCAGTTTAGAATTCTGGGGCAGGACAAATTCATAGGTATTGTTATGGGCCTCTATCAAGAGACACATAATATCTGGTTTGCAGATATTGATGATTGATATTTAGGTCCATTAATATATTAGGGGCTATGAAATGCTGATATTCTAATTCCATCATTCCTTCTTTACTTATCACCTAAAATCTTTCTATAAAGATAAATTTCCCTTCATCTATCATTTGGTGAGCCAATGGCATGGTTCATATAGGAAGGGAAGATAAATTATACAAGCTACTTGTTTTCAAATGAATTGGTTCACTGGGATCATCTGCTGTGATTACTTAAAGTTCCTTCGTCTAGTGTTTTGTAATTATTGTCTTTTTGTCTGTGATATAATGCTGTAGCTAACATGATTCAATTTGACAAGTGAGCACAAGACACAGACACCACTTCACATACCACTTTTCTCTACATCAATATGCATTTGTTCCTGAAGTATCCAATATTACATTCACATCGGTCATCAACTGCAAATGACACCTACAAGGCTGGGCATGATGGCTCACACCTGTAATCCCAGCACTTTTGGAGGCTGAGGTGGGAGGATCGCTTGAGCCCAGGAATTTGAGGCCAGATTGGGCAACATAGCAAGACCCCATTTCTAATAAAATAAAAAATAAAAAATAAAAAAATAAAGTTAGCCAGGCATGGTGCCATGCACTTGTGGTCCCAACTACTAGGTAGGCTGAGATAGGAAGATTGCTTGAGCCCAGAAGGTTGAGGCTGCAGTGAGCCATGATCGCACCACTGCACTCCAGTCTGGGCAACAAAGTAAGACCCCACCTCTAAAAACAAAGAAAAAAGAGAATGGCACCTGCAAAGTTAATGATACAGAAAGAGTTTGATAAGCATGTACCTACTTAAACACATAAAAACTTGAAGATACTTAGCACGTCTTTGTTCTGTGTGTGTGTGTGTGTGTGTGTGTGTTTTAAATAAGGGTCTTCAGAAGGCTATGGATTACTATTTAATTATATTTTAATCTTTCAGCTATTGTATCATCCTAGTTAGAACTGCTAAAGAGCTAAGGCTTAACCTGGTTTCTGAAAGTCAGAGTGTAAGCCAGCCTACACGTCTACCGTAAACACACTTGGTTCTTCAAGGTCCCAGCAAAAGCAACACAGCCATAACACAGGTGAGGTACATTGCTTATCAACGTATACAGATTAATTGAAGTAAGAATTGTGCTGTTAAGAGAAGTACCCAAACACATGTTCTTATAAGTTTATACAAATAAATTCTCTAACAATTTTATATTGGAATAAAATATATATGGCAAAATATACAAACATTCGTATTCCAACTGAATCTCTGGCTGTCTAGGCATTTGGCAGAAGATCAAAACTCTGCCAGTTTATGAAGCAGATTCTGCATTAAATTAAGGTACTGTCCTGGGCAACAGGGCAAACACCCATCTCTACTAAAAATACAAAAATTAGCCAGGCGTGGTGGTGCTTCCCTATGATCCCAGCTACTCAGGACGCTGAGGAGGAAGGATTGCTTGAGCCTGGGAGGTCGAGGCTGCAGTGAACCAAATTCACACCACTGCACTCCACTGTAGGTGACAGAGCAAGATCCTGTCTCAGAAAATAATAATAATAAAATAAATTAAGGTGTTGATGTTCTCTGTACATTTGAACCCGACAAAGACTCCCTCCTTGACTAAACTTTAGTCAGTCTCTCCTGAGCCCTCTTCTCAACTAGGCCTCAACGTGCCCAGCTTTCACAAGCATCCCTCAAAGTCAGTTTAGAGAGAATCCCACACCTCTGATATTTGATCGCTGTTGATGTCTAATCAACAGCCTTTCCTGCCCTCAGCAAGAGCCCTTTTTGGCTACTTTAGCAAGAATCCCCCATCTTTGATTTCCCTTCTTAGAAAATTTCCACCCATCATTACTCCCAATCTGCTCCTTCGCTGTAAATCTCCACTTGTTCTTGCCATATTCAGTGTTGAACCCAATCGCTCTCCCCTATTGCAGTGGTCTTGACACTTTTACCCATTGCAATAGTTCCAATTGGGATCCTTCTTACCATGTTAACAAGGGTCAGAATGATTTCTTCTTTAACAAACCTGGGCCCAGCCTACTCTATCCAGCACTAATGTGCACCTCCGAGAAGTAAGGGAGTCTTCTTAGGATCCTTTTCTTTGGTTACCTGAGGTAGAAGGTGTGGGGTACCAAATCAAAGAGTACACATACCAGTTTCTCCCGACATTCTTTCATTTTCCTTAGATGAAGAACAAAGAGAAGATATCACATTGCTAGATGCAGTAAAATGGGTACATAGAAAAACTTCACCAAAGGATTACAAACAACATCACTACACTATCCCACGAATCATTCCACTGACACAATAAAGTTAACTCAAGTGGGGATTCTTAGTTTCATGTTAATTTCCTCCCATAATGCCCCAAGATGGGGACATACTCTTCTGATAAATAGCCCTGCTCCTGGTGCAGCCTGAGCATTCCTGGAGCTCCCTGCGCATTCGTACTGGCATTTATTTCACCACGTTCCAGTCACCTCTTCTCTTGGCCTCTCCAGGATAGGGACACCTGGGGTGACAGTGGGAAGGTGGGGGAGTTGCTCCTTATAGTTGAACACAGGCCTCTAATTCCATAATCATCTGAAGGACATCAGGCCCAGAATCTGGACCATTAGAAGCTCCAGGCAACATTTTGACTCTTTAGATAGACAATACCGCGTTAGTCCTTAAACTTTTGCCTGAAACCTTTTGAAAATGTCAATGCTTTATTGCCACCTTCTGGTCAAATTGTGTTTTGTGTTACTTCTTCAAGTCATCATTTGGTCTCAGTAAAAAGGATTTGAGAGAAATTAAGTACCTGTCAGAGCAGAAATCCCACTTCTCCAGTGGTAACCAACATGGACAGAATGTTATATATCCCTTGAGAGATTTCCCAAGGATGTGAATGCATGTATATGTCACACAAATGAATACTGTTCTGAATCTTGTAGGGTATAAAAGACAGGTAATTATAACTTACATTTCTATAGGGCTTTGTTTTTAAAAAACAGTTTACAAAGTGCTTTCACATTTGGTCATCATACCAACTTGAGAGACAAGTAGGATATATTAATAGAATGATCTTTCAGCCATCCTATAAAAAGAGAGGGAATTGTCAATGAACTCTAACTTTCCTTGCAGATTTGTGTTCCTGTTAATCTTTTTAAGCTTTCTGTAATGGTTCTATATCTACTTTTTCATTAGCAAGCCCACTTTTGCCCTTAAAATGTAATTTAGTTTACAAGAATAATGTACACATCGTATTAAACCATCTATTGTGTAGACAAAACTTTAATAATCAATAATAACATGTATACATTAATGCCTTATGCTGATGCATAAACCTGAATTTATGGTTCATGATGATGATGATGATGATGATGACACTAACGTGAATTTAAGAGCACTGCCTCTGGAAGCAGATTGCCTGAATTTGAATCCTAGCTCTGACTCTTACTGGCTGTGTTATATTAAGCAAGTTACTTAATCTCTGGACTTCATTTTTGTTCTCTGTGAAATGGAGGTGGTGATGATGATGATGATGATGATGATACCTATCCCACAAGACTGTTATGAGAATTAAATGTGTTAATATCTATACAGTGCTTAAAACAGTGCCTAGCACGTAAATAATTATTTTTTGAAAAGTAGTTAGACTAGCTCCTGGCATGTAGCAAACACTATTCATAAAACAGAACAACAATAATTAATATTCATTGCAAACTTCTTATGTGCTAGGTTCTAAATTTAGAGCTTTGCACACTATTTTTTTTTTTTTTTTTTTTTAGACGGAGTCTCGCTCTGTCGCCCAGGCTGGAGTGCAGTGGTGCGATCTCGGCTCACTGCAAGCTCCGCCCCCCCCGGCCCACACCACACTTCTGCCTCA
The DNA here is from genome assembly GCF_007565055.1 of Rhinopithecus roxellana. Taxonomy (NCBI): domain Eukaryota; kingdom Metazoa; phylum Chordata; class Mammalia; order Primates; family Cercopithecidae; genus Rhinopithecus; species Rhinopithecus roxellana. The sequence goes on from NC_044551.1 coordinate 65,531,808, forward strand.
GCCTCCGGAGCAGCTGGGACCACAGGCTCCTGCCACCATGCCCGGCTAATTTTTTGTTTTTTTAGTAGAGATGGGGTTTCACCGTGTTAGCCAGGATGGTCTCCATCTCCTGACCTCGTGATCCGCCCGCCTCTTCACTTACTCCATTTTCTCTAATAATCTGTAGCTTGTTTGTCCTTTAAATATAACTCCCATGACATTCTTAGACTTGTGCTTCTATAGAATACATTGTATTCAATGGATGCTAAAGTTCTAATGCTAGTAATCTTATTTTACAATTGTACTTTTTGTGATTTCTTAATTAATGTCTGCCTCTCCCACTAGACTTTAAATGACAGGAAACTAAACCTATCTTCACTCAACCTTATACCCCTCCCTCTTAGAGCCTTGCACCATGCGTAGCACACAGTTGGTGTTCCATAAATATTTGTTGAACAAATAAACATTTCTCTATTTTGCCTTCAAAGCCTTCTTGAAGATTTTATCTACACTTTAGAGATAACGATGAACAAGAATATTGGTAGAACCATATTAAAGATGCAAGCTTCCTGTGCCACAACTCTCTGGGTCTTACCCAGATGACTTAAGGCTTCATCCCACATGACAGTTTCAGTGATTGCTTATAGCCACCTGGGGCAATTGTGTTGATAAGGATTATGGAGCCAAGCCTGGGCTCAGAAGGAAAGAGCCAAGTACAGAGTGGCTACATCCTTGCTGTGTATGTGCTGATCACACCTCATGTTCACATGATCACCCTGGTGAGAGAAGTGGGACCAAGGAATAATCACACACATAAAAGGTTTCACACAACTTTTTTTTAGCTCTGTGAGTTCCACAGTCCTACACCACTTCAGACATCTGTCTATAAGTAGCTCGGGTCTGCTTGTGCACTTGGTGGTCTTTCAACTTAATTCAGTAGCATAAACTCAATACTTACTATTATGGGAATGTGTTGGTGGTGCTCAATACACAGGTATTCTGTTCAGTCATTATTTTAAAAATAAATTTTATTTTCTAGGATAGTGTTAAGTTAAAAGCAAATTATACTACTCATTTTTTAAAGTCTGACTCAAACGGTAATCTACAAATGTAAGCAATCGCAATTTCCATCAACCCATGTAGTAATAGACATACATGTGCATGTACATACACACACAACCAGTTACCTTCTTCTTTCCACTATCATTACAGCTTCTTCTAGATATCATTTCTTGGTTAATTGTCAAAGGGGAAGGAGAAAAGCCTAAAACTTTCAAACACACCAGGAGCGGTTTTATGTCATACTGGTTGAAAAATATTCACAAACGAACCTTCCTTCCTTCCTTCCTTCCTTCCTTCCTTCCTTCCTTCCTTCCTTCCTTCCTTCCTTCCTTCCTTCCTTCCTTCCTTCCTTCCTTCCCTCCCTCCCTCCCTCCCTCCCTCCCTCCCTCCTTCCGCAGTCTAGCCCTGTCACCAGGCTGGAGTGCAGTGGTGGGTATCTCAGCTGACCGCAATCTCTCCGTCTCCAGGGTTCAAGTGCTTTTCCTGCCTCAGCCTCCGGAGCTGCTGGGATTACAGGCGCGCACCACCACGCCTGGCTAATTTTTGTATTTTTACTAGAGACAGGGTTTCATAATGTTGGCCAGGATGGTCTCGATCTCCTGACTTTGTGACCTGCCCGCCTCGGCCTCCCAAAGTGCTGGGATAACAGCCGTGAGCCACTGTGCCCGGGCTTTTTTTGTTTGCTTTTGAGACGGAGTTTCGCTCTTGTTGCCCAGGCTGGAGTGCAATGGCGCGACCTCTGCTCACCGCAACTTCCGCTTCCCAAGTTCAAGCAATTCTCCTGCCTCTGGAGTAGCTGGGATTACAGGCACGGGCCACCATGCACCGCTAATTTTTGTATTTTTAGTAGCAATGGGCTTTCTCCATGCTGGTCGGGCTGGTCTCCAACTCCCGCCCTCAGGTGATCTGCCAACCTCGGCCTCCCAAAGTGCAGGGATTACAGGCGTGAGCCACTGCACCCAGCCTCACAAACATTACTTTACCAAATTTCTGGAAAGTTTTAAAGTATTAATTGCTGGAGACTTGTCAATTAATACAACTGTCTTGTGTGGCTTTACAATAGGGATACTGAGACATTCATCAGTTTTAGGCGATTTTGTCATTGTGTGAACATTATAGCATGTCCTTACACAAAGACTTACACAAATCTAGATGGTATAGCCTAGTACTACACACCTAGGCTACATGGTACCGTCTGTTGCTCCTAAGCTATAAGCCTGTACATTATGTGACTGTACTGAATACTGTGTAAACATAGAAAAGTTAATGCATTGTGCTATGACGTTACAGAGGCTACAACATCACTAGGTGATAGGAGTTTTTCAGCTCCATTATAGTCTTAGGGCACCACTCTCATATATATGGTCCATCATCAACTAAAATGTTATTTGGTGTTTAACTGCACTTGACTTTTGGGGAAAAGGTTGGAGGACATAAAACTTTCGGAGCCAACTGATATATTTCTTAACTGAAAGCTTTCCTAGGTCATTCACACAGAGGAAGAACAAAAGACGGTCAGGAAGAACCCTGCATATTCTCAAATCTTCCATTGCTAATGGAAGCACCAGGAAGCCAGAGGTTCTTTTTTTATTTTTTTGAGACGGAGTCTTGCTCTGTCGCCCAGGCTATGGCGCAGTGGCCGGATCTCAGCTCACTGCAAGCTCCGCCTCCCGGGTTTATGCCATTCTCCTGCCTCAGCCTCCCGAGTAGCTGGGACTCCCGGTACCCACCACCTCGCCCGGCTAGTTTTTTGTATTTTTCAGTAGAGACGGGGTTTCACCATATTAGCCAGGATGGTCTCGATCTCCTGACCTCATGATCCACCCGTCTCAGCCTCCCAAAGGCCAGAGGTTCTTAAACTTACTCTTACTTTATCATACTGCCAGCAATTATTCCTTGAGCTGGAATTCTCTTAAAGTGTTCCTAGAGGACGGGACAGTAAATACTTTGCCTAAAAGTTAGGTTAGTAAAAATTACTAAGATGTTTGACAAAGTAGATAAACTATGTCATTTAGGCATTACATTAGGCTGAATGAAATAAAAACCCCACTATGGTGACTTAAATCAAGAGGAAGTTCAGAGACGGGTGGTTCCAGTGGCATTAACATCCCGGGATCCTCCCATCCTTCTGCTTTGCTTTCCTTAGGGTGTGGTGTTCATCGCACAGTCATGATGTGGCTTCTCCAACTCGAGCATAAGGTCCATCTTTCAGGTAGGGAGAAGAAGAAGAAAGAGAAAGGCAAAAACAAAAGACCGAAGCGATCTTTTTTAAACTGGTGATATGGTTTGACTCTGTGTCCCCACCCAAATCTTATCTTGTAGCTCCCATAATTCCCATGTGTTGTGGGAGGGACCCAATGGGAGATTATTGAATCTGATGGTTTAAAAAATGGGAGTTTTCCTGCACAGTTTCTCTCTTTTGCCTGCTGCCGTCCATGTTAAGATGTGACTTGTTCCTACTTGCCTTCTGCCGTGACTGTGAGGCTTCCCCAGTCACGTGGAACTATAAGTCCAATTAAACCTCTCTCTATTGTAAATTGTCCAGTCTCTGGTATGTCTTATCAGCAGTGTGAAAACGGACTAATACAACAGGAAACTATAGCTTTTCCAGAAACCTTGCCTGTAGTCTGCTACTTATACCTCATTGGCCAAAACTTTGACACATGGTCACCTAGCTGCAAACAAGAGTGGGAAATGTACACTTTAGCTAGGTGCATTGCTACCCAGAAGAAAATTCAAGTTCTCTTGTCAGAAAGGGGAAAATATGGCTATTGGGTTGACAACAAGCAGTGCCTGCCACAAAAACACTTTTTAAAGTTGCAGCCAGAAAGGGCTTAACTCTCAGGAACCTTGGAGACAGTGAGAAAATGAATGAATCTAATATTTTGAATAAAAATTATTTACAGGCTCAGGCTCATGTTCAGGTTTAGGCTGAGGACAAAGATATGACCTATGCTCCCACCAGCAGGCAATTAGACATAGTTGAGCAAGGGCTAGCTTGAGTGATTTGTAAAGAACTAGGTAGGCACCTTCCTGCTTATGCTGTAGGATACCTGAAAGGCAGCAGCAAGCAATGAACATCCTCAGAATTTAACAATGGTTGCTGATTTTTGTATTTTGTATCCAGTTTTAACACTAAAACATTCCTGTTGGAACGGGCCAGTTGCATTAAAAAAAGTACAGTTCAAATAGCCAAAAAAGCTTTTTAAAATTAAAAATCCAAACTAATTTGGCATTTCTTGAGAACTATTAAAAGGGCACCATTTCACACTGCCCAGTAACCTTTCTTGCATCCCTTATTCTCGTCCTCTCCCATTCACTCATGCATTTTGTTGTGTCTTACAAAAGTATTAATCCATAATGAACTAGAATTTTTAAAAACATTCTCACCACAAAGAGCTTAAGTACTGCTCTAGTATGAACCATTGATTTTGCATTCTAAAGACCTCGAACTGGTCCAGTGGGACAGACTGTCCTTTGAGAGTTTGAATTCTTATTATTAAGGGAGAGTAGAAGGGAGGAGGACGTGGGAAGATTCATAACACAGTAATGTTTTTACTCATTATACTGTCATAAGAGGAAGGTACAAAATGTAAGAATTTCAGCTGGGGGTGGAGAAGAGTGTCTTACCCAGCTTCCTCCGGCTTCCTTTACCATCACTCCAGTGTTTTAATGTTATACCCACCCATTCTTTTCTTGGGCCTCCAGGGGAGGAAACAGATAATGGTCAATTGACCAAAAGTAATATGGGGCAATAAATCATAACTATCAAAATGCTATGCTCCCCAGATATTCTCCTGTGGCATCAAAAAGTTGAATCAGGTAAGAAAAAGTTGGCTACCCACCGTATCCAATATAAATTATGACAGGTGGATATTAATTAAATATAAATTGATGACCCTCTAAAAGAAATTGGATATAAATCAGCTTTTTATTGAATTGACAATATTCCTCTGTTGTAGAATATTATAATATCTCAGGCATTTGAACTCCAGCCTGATTAAATTCATAGGCTCCTGGAATGGCTCTAGATCAGATTGAGTATGAGTTAGCTATTGCTGCATACTAAACACCCAAACCTCAGTGACTTTAAACAACCATCCTTCGTTATTTCTTACAAGCCTAGGGGTGATGTGTGAGCTGGCTGATCACCACCACCAGGATTGCTAATTTATCTGAGGGTTTCCTGAAATCTCTGCTCTAAGCTGGTCTTAGCTGGAGCATCTAAGCTAGGAGAGGTCTGCTCCCTGTATTATTCATCTTTCTCCTGAGACCAACACACATACCTGGGTATGTTCTTCTCATGGCAATGGCAGGAATTCCAGAGGGCAAGCAGAATCACTAAGGCCTTGGGACTTAGGCTTAGATGTGCCACTCTTCTGGCACATCACCTCATTCTACTGGCCAAAGCAAATCACATGGCCAAACCAGCTCAAAGGTGAAGGCGAGATTCTTCCCTTTTAGTGAGGAAAACCACAAAATCACATGTCAAAGGATGAGGAAGCAAGACAGATAAAGAACTGGGGCCATTCATGCAATTTCCAAAGTGTGATGGTTAATTTTATGTGTCAGCTTAATTGGGCCACAAGATGCTCATTTATCTCCTTCAATATTATTTCTGGGGTGTGTGTGAGGTTGTTTCCAGAAGAGATTAGCACCTGAATTGGCAAACTAGGTAAAGCAGATGGCCCTCCCCAGTGTGGATGGGAATTCTCCAACCCACTGAAGGCATGAATAGAAGAAAAAGACAGAGTAAAGTTGAATTCTTGCTCTGCCTGACTGCTTGAGCTGGAACATTGATCTTCTCCTGCCCTTGGCACTCCTGGTTCTCAGACTTTCAGACTTGGACTGGGATCTATACCATTGGCTCCCTGGCTCTCATGCCTTCAAATGACACCATGGGCTTTCCTGGGTGTCCAGGTTGCAGACAACAGATTGTGCGGCTTCTCAGCCTCTATAATCACATGAGTGAATTCCTTATAATAAATCATGTGACAGCTGGGCATGGTGGCTCATGCCTGTAATCCCAGCACTTTGGGAGGCCAAGGCAGGTGGATCACCTGAGGTCAGGAGTTGGAGACCAGCCTGACCAACATGGTGAAACCCTGTTTCTACTAAAAATACAAAATTAATTGGTTGTAGTGATTGGTGCCTGTAGTCCCAGCTACTCGGGAGCCTGAGGTGGGAGAATTGCTTGAACCCAGGAGGCCGAGGTTGTGGTGAGCTGAGATCGCACCACTGCACTCCAGTCTGGAAGACAGAGCAAGACTCCATCTCAAAAAACAAAACAAAATAAAATAAATCATATGACACTGACGTTACAGAAATTACTTTTCTAATTTGAACCAGTTTTTCAAAACAGAGAGATTTCACATAAAAATTCTGATTGATTTTTTTTTTGAAAAATCAGAAGCTTTGCAGCACAGGGTCCACACTCCCACGTCTCCACAGTTCTCAGGAGCTGAGTAGTAGCTGCCTTGTCCACTCATTTGCTTTATCTGCCTAGCCCCTGGAAGCCATTTGAGTTTGCTTCACACAGTACTAGTTCTACAGCCAGATCTGTTTCTCAAGCTTCAGATAGGCTTCTGCAGTGCTCACTATTTACTGAACACCTCAAATTCAATATAATTAACAAAATCAAAACTAAAGCATCCCTTCCTCCTCATGCAACATACTCTTCTCCAATAGTCCCTACCTTCCTCGTCCAACCTAGAAACCTATTCATCACTTCGATTTTTCTTTCCCTCTTTAATATACTACAGTATAAAATTTTATTCACAATAAAACTACAGAGTGTCTAGGAAATAACTTAAGAAACAATGCCCAAGACCTTTCCCAAAACAAGTGTTAAAATTGTACTAAAGTCCAAGAAAAATCTTAAGCAAAAAAAGTGAATTGACTATCTAAATAAAGTTTTATGTTAATTCCCCTAAATAAATCTATACATTCAGTGTAATCTTAATAAAAATCCCATTGGAACTCAAGGAACTCATTCTAAAATGTCATGGAAAAATAGAGGTTTATGAATAAGCTGATTCTGAAAAAGAAAAACAAAATAGGGCCTTGCCCTTCCAGTTAGGGCACACTAAAGAACCTAAGTGATAAAAACAGACTGGGTCCAGCATGGGAGCAGACTAATAGACAAATGGAAAAGAATGGCGAGCTCAGAACTAGACCCACATATAAAGATGGGAACCTGATGGAAGATGATGGTGGTACTACAAAGCAATGCAAAGGGGATGGTCTTGAGAAAACTAGGTCATGTCTGAATACCCCCAGTTGGAATAGAGAACAAATACGAAAGTTTAAATTATAAGATCAGTAGAAGAAAATATGACTTGGGGTAAGGAAAATCTTCATGAAACCCTAAACCGTAAAGCCAAATAAAATTTTAAAAAGTAAAATAAAATAAAGACTGATTTCACTACATACAAATTAAGAATTCCTAGTTAACAAAGGACACTGGACAAAGCTAACAGATACATGACAAACTGGGAGAAGATATCTGTAATATCTAAAACTGATAAAGAAGTAATACCTTGCTTATATAAAGAACTGCAAAATAACAAGAAAGAAATGGGAAAAAAGATATGGATACGCAATTCACAGAAAGGAAAGGACATATAGTCTTTTCAACATACACATATTTCAACAAATGCATGAGATTCTCTAGTAATCAGAGGAGTATCAATTAAAACAGCAAGGAAATACCTCATTATATTCATAATGGCAAAAAGTACAAAAATGGTTCATATAATTTATTGGAGAGGATGTGGGAAAAAAACATTACAAAACAAAATCAAATCGTGAAGGGTGTCAAGTTGAATGCTTCTTTAGGGCAGCGCCTCTGCCCACTATGCTAAGTACCTCTTAGATCTGAAAACTAGGTGTGGCAAAGACTGCTATTTACCTACTCAACATGAATTTTGCCCTTCTTCCTCAATTGTAGAACCCCTATATTATTAGGAGAATAACACGTCTAGCTTAGAAAAACACACATATACACATAATTCCCAGCCCCACTTGCAGCAAGGGGTGACTATTGATACGTAGACAGGAACCATTGGGTGGGGCTTTGGGAAATTCCTTTCATCCCTTGCCATCTTGCACCATGGATCGACCTGGAGGCTCTGGAAACATGCTCCGAGAATAGCAGAGCAGAAAGACATACCGAGCCTGGGTCCCTGAAGAACTGTGGAGTCACTGGCCATGGACTGCCCCTCTTTAGGCTCTGTAACAGGATAACATTCTAATTTGTTTAATAAGCCACTATAGACCACCTCTGATACTAGCATCTTAATGCAATTCCTGATATTCAAGACTTTTTCTAAAAAAAAAAAGTCATTCTTTTCTAATGGTCAGAGGTAAGGTACAGACTGGTATTACAAGGTAAAGATAACTTAGCCTTGAATAGATTAAGACAAATAAGAGGATCACTGCTTGAAGTAGCAGTTAATAAGCTTATTTATTCTCCAGTTAATTACTAAAAACTGAAATACCATCTTAAAGATACCTTTCAAATGGTATTTATGGATTTTCTTATCCCCCAAAGGTGGAGAAAGTAGAAAACTGGCATCTTTTAAAAAGACTTCAATATGTTCATTGGTGGAGTCATAATGCATCAAGGGAAGTCAGAATTCTTTTTCAATACATCTTTTTTCTACATCACAGGGGACATACCATGTCTTCTCACTAAATTTCCTTTGATGGCTTGAGGGTTACTCTTGACATGACAATAAGGTATAATCTCTATGTTTCCAGATACAATGCCTTGTAAAGAGCTCTTCAAGCCTAAGGAGGAATGTGTACAGGACCTAGAGAGGGCAGGTCTCTGCTGGAAAGCTCACTGTTTATGAATGATCTAGTGGCAGAGCACAAGACAAAAATACATACAGAGCCATGTTTTAAAATTTAGATTTGATTATTATTTAGGTATGGTGAGGCCAACAGATCAGGAGATGATCTGCTATTAAAAAGATAGTTTATTATTCACCCAGCCCAAGAGGAGGATGCACACCAAGCCACACAAGGCAATGTGGAGAAACACCAAGGTCCAAAAGGAGGCAGAAGGAGTGGGAGGAAACATGGCAAAAAACATTATGTGATTTTTGCAGGAAGGAATGGACAAGTCAGGGTAAGCAGGTTTAGTTTGCATAATTTCAGTGGGATCTGAGCTGTAGGAGTTGTTCCTAGTTGTCTGGTACTTGGCCCTGGAGTGATTAGGGCAGGGGAATATTGGCATGGAGTTTAACAGTCTGATAAAGAAGGTGGATGATCAGTGGGTGGCATGCTGGGTGAGTTCTTTGCTATGTCTAGGAATTAGCTAACCCTTGGAGGGGGTATCTCCCTGGTCGGGGAGACCCCAGATGCCAGAGCATCAATAATACAAAAAATAAGAAAATACATTTAATGGAAATGGCCACTGATCTAAGACACCAAACAGGATTATCTTGTTCAGCTGTGTTCACCATTTATGGATACTGCTCTGTGACAGGCACTGTGCTGAGCCCCGAGAGAGGAGCATCTGCACGACACAGCTGCTGACCTCCACGAATCTCAGGCCCAGGACTCTGAGCTCATGACCTAATTCTAAATGACATTGGCAAAGGAAGGAAGTGTGTTCCAAAGAAGCTCTCATCAGTTTAAATATTGGCGAACCAATGCCAGGGTCATGCAGACAAAAGACCAAATAAATGCACCAAACCAGAGCATTTTTCTCCCCTGTTCCACAGAATATTGTCTCTCTCTTATTTTGCCACCAGGGATGCTCCTTTTTATGGCTCAGACCTAATGTACTTGCTCTATTTTCCCAGGGGGTCTAAACTTAGGAATCAGCAGAATGACTAAATGAGAAATAAAAGTAAAATTCTGAGCCCCTCAACTGACTGAACAGATCCATTGTACACTCCATAGAAAGCCAGTCATTGAGACAAGGAGTATTGCCAGGGAAAAAGGCTCCATTTGGGTGCTGCAGCCAAGGAGAATAGGAAATCGGTCTCAAATTCATCTACTCAACCAACTAAAATTAGGGGTTTATATGGCAAGGGAGAAATGTGACTACATGTGGGAAAACAGGAAGTAGTAAGCAGTAAGGATGAGGACTTGTTCAACAGGCAGCATGTGGCCGGTTAGGGAATCATAACGGGTGAGGGATATGGTGCCGCATTGTCCAGATGCAGTGATCTGGTAAGTTTCAGTTCCTTGATACTATCTGGGAGGCCTCATGGTTGGTTTCCCAAGAAAGGAACTCACATAAGACAGATGTAACTTTCTGAAGTTTTAAGACTGGGAGGGTAAGTTTCCAGGTTTATTCAAAAGAAACCATAAACATCAGTTCTATAGGACAGTTGGGCTGATTTCACACCAACCAGCATTCCTTCCTGATAAGAGACCACCAACCACAGAGCAGTTCTGGCCAATCTACCAGGGACTCACAGTGAGGGTTTTCATCTCCTCTGCTTTGCCATTTGACGTCAGGGGATGAAAACTTCACACTGGGATCATGCTAACACCACCATTTTTTGAATATGGGTCCCACAGAGAGCCAGGAAGCTTAATTGTGCATGTACATGTTTCTCCTTTCATAAATATTCATGAATCCTCCTACAGCTCATTGAATATATTTGGCCACCCTGCTCAGCATAAATTTCTGTTCCCTTTGCCCTTCCTTCCAAGTGTCTTGTTCTCAGCTTCTGACCAGAGGCTATGCTTCCAAGCCTCTCAGGATGGCCACCCTGCAGGCTGTAACCCTTCATGAGAAATAAAGCCCTTTTCTAAATTTATCAACCGCCTCATTCTTCAGTTGACATAGGTAAGTAGAGCATCATAGTCCCCACAAAACATTACTGGGGTACTCTGTTCTTATTTGTAAAACAAGGAGATAGGAAATGCATGCTATACTAAAAGTTTGTTCAAAGAACATCAGCAAGTGCAAATGTCTGAGACCAGAGGCTGCAAGCCTCCCTATCACTCTAAGGCTTCGGTAGCCACATTGCCAACAGCTCTCCACGCCCTCGGGTACCGCGCCTCCGCAGGCTAGACGTCCGCACGTACACTATCGGGTCCTTCCCGCTTTCCGTCGCTTCCTGTTCCGTCTTGGCCCCGCCTACCGCTGGCGCCGTTGTTTCCGGCTCAACTGGGGAGCTGCCAGAACGCTTCTGGTCCCTGGTTTTCTGGACACTGGTTTTCCGGCTGCTTATCCTACGCTCTTCCCTGTTTCTGTAGCTGGAGAAGGTAGTTTCCAGTAAAGTTTTCCGGTTTCCAGGCCGCGCACATCGGGCAGGGGCCATCCTCAGTCCCTTTGCTCGTTGCCCGCAGCCCCGTTCGGCTACAAGTGAGTTTCAGGGCGTCATGGCCAGGGGCCACCGCGGCCGGCCGGGTGTGAGGCTGCCTTTCGCTGCCCGCTCGCTCCCGTGGCCTCTGGGTCCGTGGGCGTCCGTTTCGGCCTGAACGCGGCCCCTCCGCGGCAACAAGCAGTCTCGCGCCGGACCTCATGGCCTCGGAGGCGCAGTCCCCGTCGCCGCCCACCTCCCCTGAGCCTGAGCTGGCCCAGCTAAGGCGGAAGGTGGAGAAGTTGGAACGTGAACTGCGGGAGCTGCAAGCGGCAGGTGCGGGAGATCGAGAAGCTGCTGCATCACACAGAACGGCTGTACCAGAACGCAGAAAGCAACAACCAGGAGCTCCGCACGCAGGTGCGCGGTCCGCCTCAGCCCCGCGCCCCATCCAGCCCGAGGCGAGGCCTTCGAAGCCCCTGATGGCCTCGAAAGGGGTCCCTGGCAGGGGCTCAGAACTACTGTAGAGTACTTGAAATATAAATAAGTAAAAGTTCAGCGCAGTTACAATTCCAAGTACATTAGGAGCAAACCTGAGTTCAGGTTACTTGACTTAAATCCATGTCTCGCGACTGGTGTGAATTGAACTTAAGTACTGTGGCTACATTGTCTTCATTCTCGCTTGCCCCAACATCCCATTTCCCATTGACAGTAGGCGCATTTACTGTAGAGCACATTTGAGTTAATAAAATGTTGAACTTGAGTCAGAATCCCATCGTTGCCATTCACTGGATGTGTACACTTATACCGAGCCTCAGTTCCCCATTAAATGGGAAGTGATAGCTCACAGTTGTGAAGGTGGAGTAAAACACGAGTAAACAATTTTACAAACTTTTGAACGCTATACCTGTGTAAGGTTGCTCCTCTGATCGTTTACTTGGGCTTTCTTGTGGAAGTAGGGAAGATATATAACTGCTTTTGTTGGAGACGTTAAGCAGCTTATTTCGTTTTCAAGATAGATAGTAGGGGCAAATGTTAATACTTAAACTGTCGCATTAAAAGCAAAAAACCTTGTCCGGGTGCGGTAGTTGACGCCTGTAATCCCAGCACACTGGGAGGCCGAGGCAGGCAGATCACCAGGTCAGGAGTTCGAGACCAGACCGGTCTGGCCAACATGGTGAAACCCCGTCTCTACTAAAGTATAAAAATTAGCCGGGCCTGGCGGCGGGCTCCTGGAATCCCAGCTACTCGGGAGGCTGAGGCAGGAGAATTGCCTGAACCTGGGAGGTGGAGGTTGCAGTGAGCCGAGATCGTGCCACTGCACTCCAGCCAGGGCGACAGAGTGCGACTCTGTCTCAAAATAAAAACCAAGAGCATAATATTTTATTTTCCACCTTGTTGGCAGGCACTCTCTGCCAGCAGATTGTTTCCACATAGTAACTAGTTTCAATTTGACCGTCGTCTAGTTCTTCATAATTTATTGGTACGTTTCCTAAAACCAGTATATAGACCGAACACTAAAACGTCATCAAACTTACTTATGTTTTACCAAACGGACTATGAAAATAACTGCTGAGTTGCAATGACATTGTATGACTGTTACATAGAGTTCTTGACATCATGACATTGTTGGAAAGTTTTTATTTGTTTAGTCAATTTGAACACCTACGGTGTGTAACTGTGTAGGAGGATACAAATACGTTAAAAAAAAAAATATGGGGGGAGGGTAGGGCGTGGTGGCTCACGCCTGTAATCCCAGCGCTTTGGGAGGCTGAGGCAGGGGATCACGAGGTCAGAAGATAGAGACCATCCTGGCTAACACAGTGAAACCCAGTCTCTACTAAAAATACAAAAAAAAAAAAAAAAAAAAAGAAAAAAAAAAAAAATAGGTGGGCTTGGTGGCGGGCGCCTGTAGTCCCAGCTAGTCGGGAGGCTGAGACAGGAGAATGGCGTGAACCCGGGAGGCGGAGCTTGCAGCAAGCTGAGATCGGGCCACTGCATTCCAGCCTGGGCGACAAAGCGAGACTCCGTCCCCCCCCAAAAAAATAGGAGAGGGGAGCAAAATATGACAGCCTTTTCAAAATGACAGCCTTTTGAAAAGGGCTTTATAATTCTAAATTGTTGAAGTACTGCTTGTGTTAGAGATTCTAAAACATTTTTTGCTAATTTTCAAAGAGCCAGCATTTTGGTGTTCACTGTTAATTTGATAAATCAGACTAAATAATGGGACTTTGTGAACAGATCCTTTATTTCTTACAGAAAAGAATGTTTTTATGCTGATGTTTCGGGAGGTCAGCAATTCTACCTAAAGAATTAGAAAATTTAAAAGCTCTTAAATTTTCCCATTCATATTATCTAATATCATTCAGTGTTCTCCACGTGGATTTCATTATTAAATATGTTCATGCCTCTTATAAGCTTTAATACACTTAAAAAAATAATAGTTCTGTGACTAAACTGCAGCAGAAGCAAACAGAAGGTAATTGCCTGAGAGGAGCATCGTCTTCCACATGCCTCCGTTTTAGTTCAGTATTGAACATTTAATCTCATAGAAAGTCTTGACTCTACTTTGGATAGTGATAACTCCTTACTCTCCTGGTCAGCCTCCCTTGGTTGGGGAGAGGGTGGATTTGATTAACTGTCATTCCAAATTACTGAATATGTCTTATCTGGAGCAGTTAAAAAGTTTTGCTTGAGAATTAATGATAACTGGAGAACCGTAATACATGTAGGTTTTGTACAAGACCCCAAAATAGCCTCGTGCAAATTACTTTGTCTCATCTGATATTTTGTGTGTAAAATTGGGGTTAGGACAACGAATATTTCAGGTGGTTTTGTGAATTAATGAGATGTTATCCAAAGCATCAAGTATAGTGCCCAGCATGTAGTAGATACTAAGTAATCTAATTCATAGTAACAGACAGTAGCCAGAGCCAGGATTTAGGGCAAGGCAATCAGGCTCCTAGGGCAAGGAATTTAATGGGGCACTAATTTCCAGTTATGGAGCCTGTGCTTGCATGAATCAGAGGAGGGCCTCAAATTTTTCATGATCAGTGTCTTGCTTCCCTCACTGTAGTTCCTGCCCTAGTATTAGCAACAGATTTGATAACTCATGAAGTGCACAGATAATCTGTATATAGTCAATTTTATTGCCTTTCTCTGTTTAAGCTGTTTGTATCATTAAATAAATATTTAAAAGCTTGTTTTTTAGTTGGTTTCATGTGTGTAGTAGACATTGTCTCACATTGAGGTCCTCTCAGGCTGAGGTATATTGACTGAGGCAGCTTATTACCTGCTTTTGGGCACTTCCACACACTGTTTCTCTCTGTCCTATGTAGTAGCATCCTTTTAAGGGTATTTTAGTGTGTGAAGTACATGGAGGACAGATGCCCCTCTCAGGCAGTCACCTTCCCTGTTGTCTTGTGCTACAGTTAATTATAGGACTACTGTTTAATGAAAAAATGTGTATTAAAGCTTGTAAGTGGCATTAACATATTCAAGTGGATAGTTAATTCCAAGTGGAGAATACCAAATGAATATTAGATAATTCAGTAGGGATGAGAATTTGTAATTTTTAAATTTTTGAATTATTTAGAAAGAACTACTGACTTTAAAATATTAACATAAAAACAATCTTATTTGTTAGAAATAAAGGAACGTGTTCACAAAGTGTCATTATTTAGTTCGATTTGTGGAGGAGATATTTGGACATTTAGTAAGAGAGATTAGGAATGAAAACCTCTTTTAAATGTAAAAAGTAAAATAGTAATTTTAGCTTTTCTGAAAGGTAACCTTGCTGCTCTTGACATTTCTCTAAAACTTTTATCAAGAAAAACAATTATTTGTAACAGCAGGAGATTGGTATATATATTATTAGATCGTTACATGATTTCTTTTTCCTAAAGCCTTGTTTTCTCTCAGGTGGAAGAACTCAGTAAAATACTCCAACGTGGGAGAAATGAAGATAATAAAAAGTCTGATGTAGAAGTACAAACAGAGAACCATGCTCCTTGGTCAATCTCAGGTATTTAGCTTATAGTGAGGATATGCTAATACTGTTACATTCAAATCATGCTAATGTTGAGTTTTCTTTAAATTTAAAATAAACTAAGATCAAGGTAAATGAGAATTGTTAATGCTGTTGACGTCTCTCCATATGATATGGTATTTTCAGATAATCAGTTTGTTCTTCTGGAGGAAAAAGTAGAAATGTATTGTCATTCCTGTGATTTCTATAATGTTGCTAATGTTTTCAGTGGCACACTCACTGAGTAATTTTTGGCACGCAGTTAGCCATCTACTTCTGTATCTGCCTTGCTTGTGACCAGGGGCATTTGTTTTCTTGTTGATGTGTTCTAATTAGAATTGTGTATAGTGTCAGTTCTCTCACCCTTGTGGGAATGGTGAGCCCACCACCATGGCCTCATGAGTGGCATTATGTTATAAAGCAAAATAGCTGAGATACTGAGTTTTAATATATATGCATCACAAGAAGAAACCATCTTTCCTATTAAGTTTTGCCTTGCTTCATTCAGGACATAATTTGGCTCAATTGCTAAACACAGCAATAGTGCTAACCTTATCTGTATGATACATTTTACAAAGTCTGCATGGGGAGAGAAATTTGACAAAAAAAAAAAAAAAAAAATCAACCCCTAATTCCTTGCCTTTATTTCTTTATCAATTGATAAGCAACAATATTAAGGTATCCGGTTAGAAGTTAAGAGTTAAGTTTTTAAAAATAGAATACAACCTATCTACCTATTTTTATTTTACTCTTGCTGTGGAAAATGTAACCAACTTACCTTTTTTTTTTTTTTCTTAACTGACAGCTAGGGTCCTGAAAGAGACATCAGAATCAGAGATACACACTTCTGCAGATTTATCTGTACCATCTGTTTTAATCTTTTAAAATTTGTACAGTTGTAAAAATCATGATTTATTTGAAGTATATGCTTTTTGTATTTAAATGCCATTGTTTTGTATTTAAGTCCTTTTTATATATATTATTCTAATATGATATGATTTCACTTAATTTTTTTGCTACAGATTATTATTATCAGACATACTACAATGATGTTAGTCTTCCAGGTAAAGTGACTGAACTGTCAGATCAACAAGATCAAGATATCGAAACTTATACTTTGAATTCTAAAGACCATTTACAAATAGAAAATGATGCTTACCCTGGTACTGATAAAACAGAAAATGTTAAATGTAGACAAGTGGACCATTTTGCCTCAAATTCACAGGTAATAAAATGCTAAACACGAAACTGTTGATGCCCAAGAACCTGTCCTTTGTTGTTATTATGTGGAAAGATAGACTTCTTTGGTCTGTCACAGCATATACAAGCGTTGTAAACATTCTTATGTGTAATTATACAAAGAATATTCCAGTTTTTCAAAAACCAAAAGTAGAACTTGTTCATATGTGTAGTGGTTTTCCTGCTACATTGTGTTCCAAAATTGTATGATATACAGAATCTAAAACAAAATTTGTCCAAATATTTTGACTCAACGAAAGAACTGTGGACAACAATACCACATTTACACCTAAAAAATTTTAATGTTCCTTTATGTCAGATACCCTGCCACTGTTCAAATTTCCCTGAATCTGTAAATTTGTTTTTATAGTTTGTTTGAATCAGAATCCCTATTGTGTTTGACATACCTCATTTAATCTATGGTTTTCTCCTTCATTTGTCTTTTTGAAGTTTTTTTTCCAATTGAACATATAATTATTGAAGAACCTAGGTCTTTGTCTTAGTCAATATTTCAGAGTCTGTATTTTGTGGATGGCTTCTCTGTGGCATCATACATTTATTCTCGAATAATTGTCACTCATTTTTACTGCCTTCAAAACTGGGTCAAAGTTGAAGTTACTGACACACTAGTAAATGTTCTAAAAAGTGGTTCAAATCGTAATTGATAGACATCCTTTTCCATTGTAGAAATTGAAGTCATTACTTAAACATAGTCTGAAGTCTTGAGTTCAGCCAGCTTTTTAATTGATATACAGAAGCTTTTGTCTTATTTGGCATGACTGTATCTTTTATAGGAACCAGCATCTGCATTAGCAACAGAAGATACATCCTTAGAAGGTTCATCATTAGCTGAAAGTTTGAGAGCTGCAGCAGAAGCGGCTGTGTCACAGACTGGATTTAGTTATGATGAAAATACTGGACTGTATTTTGACCACAGCACTGGTTTCTATTATGATTCTGTAAGTATCTCAGATCTTTTTTTTTTGGGACAGAGTCTCCCTCTGTCACCCTGGCTGGAGTGCAGTGGTGCGATCTCAGCTCACTGCAACTTTCACTCCCCAGGTTCAAGTGATTCTTATGCCTCAGCATCCCAAGTAGCTGGGATTACAGGCGTGCACCACCACACCCAGCTAATTTTTGTATTTTTAGTAGAGGCAGGGTTTCGCCATGTTGGCCAGGCTGGTCTCAAATTCCATCTCAGACCTTTTAATACTGTACGATACATACTTAGTGCCTGATATCAAATGTTAAACCCTAAGCCGAAGTAAGAAAGCCAAAATCTGCATTGAAAAATTATATTAGACTCAAAACTCAGAAGAATTCTAAAATAGCTTATGGTGCTACACTTCTGAGTTTTTAAAATAAGGTTGTTTATTGTGATTATTATAGATAATGTTTTGGAGAAGTCTTTATGTAGAAAAATAACATACAAAATATTAGAGCTTTTGTTAATAAAAGCAGATAATTAACTACATTGTAAATATTTTAGAACCTAAACTATTTTTTTTTTCATAGAATTAATAGAGAAGTAAGGTTAATTTTAGGTTTGGGGTAAGAATTTTAAAAATTCTTTCAAATACTTTATGAATTCATTTTAGGCCACATAAGGAGACTTCTTTCTTGAATTCTTAGTAGTGTGTTTATTATTAGCCAGTGTTCTATATTCTGTGTCTTTTAACTCTTTCACTTTAAAAAAATCAATCTGTTGGCTAGGCATAGTGGCTCACTTCTTGTAATCCCAGCACTTCAGGAGGCTGAGGCAGGAGAATTGCTTGAGTCAAGAGTGCAAGACCAGCCTGGTCAACACAGTGAGACTCTTTCTATAAAAAATTTTAAAAGTCAGCCGGCTATAGTGGCTCACCTTGTAGTCCCAGCTACTCAGGAGGCTGGTGTGGGAGCATCGCTTGAGCTGGGAAGATGGAGGCTGCAGTGAGCCATGATTGTACCACTGCCCTCCAGCCTAGGTGACAGAGTGAGACCCTGTCTCAAAAAACAAACAAAAATCAATCTGTTAACAGTGAGAACTAGGGAATTAATATGGGATCTAAAATATAATGGACCACTGACTAGGATAGAACCAGAAAATACAGTTCTTGATTTCCAATACAGTGTTAATAGTTGTTGAAGTCTAATACTTAAATTGTATTTCATTCCAGATTTGATGACAATGATAGAACTCAGTCACATACCTCAGACTCAAGAATCTAGTAATATAATGTGGTTCTCTGCGGAATTATAGAATGTGGTGCACAAAAGTGGAGTTGATGTTCATCATTCCTGTTACTGCAACTATTGTTAACTTATCTAGAGAACATAGTATCATACTAAATATCTCAGTTAACGTAAGAGGTTTCATTAGTTTGTCAGTCTGCATATGGTAAACTGTAAGTCCTTATACAGAGAGAGTTTTCTTTCATGGAGGATGCTAATTGACAATGCTAATTAATAACCAGAAAATTAATGTTTAAACACTTATCCAAAGGGAGTAGTTATTATTTAGTTTCTAGGAAAACAACAGTTTCAGGTAGACATTAGTCTTTGTCAATCTTCTGCCTTCCTTTCTGTATCTTTTCTCTTGACATCAGTTGTTCTGTAAATGGTTACATTCTGCAGGTTATATTTCTGAGTAAATTAGGAACTTCATTGTGTTGCCATTTTTATCGTGCTAATTATTATTTTAGTAAAATTTATATTTTGAAAATGTCTATATTTGGGACTGACAAACAGATTAAAAAGGTCTGAATTATAAAAGTTCCATTATTGGCCGGGCGCGGTGGCTCAAGCCTGTAATCCCAGCACTTTGGGAGGCCGAGGCGGGCGGATCACAAGGTCAGGAGATCGAGACCATCCTGACTAACACGGGGAAACCCCGTCTCTACTAAAAAATACAAAAAAAACTAGCCGGGCGAGGTGGCGGGCGCCTGTAGTCCCAGCTACTCAGGAGGCTGAGGCAGGAGAATGGCATGAACCCGGGAGGCGGAGCTTGCAGTGAGCTGAGATCTGGCCACTGCACTCCAGCTTGGGCGACAGAGTGAGACTCCGTCTCAAAAAAAAAAAGTTCCATTATTACTAGAAATAAAGATTGGAAAGCCTCCATTCAGTTTCTTAGTTAAGAGAAAGATGGTGAGAAATCTAAATGTTTTTGTAAGAGATCTGCAAAATGGAGGGATTAAAGACAATAAATTGCAAGTGTCAGTAGTTAGAAAAATAAATTATTCTTTTTCAGGAAGTTTTAGTTGCTCAGTCTCAGTACATCAAAGATGTTTCCAGGTCTGGTCTGCATGGATTTAGGATGTAAATAAAATATAGACTGTTCAATTAAATCTTGGTTTTAGAGCGCTGGCCAGTATATCATAAATGCAGGCGATTACCTAATTTTAACTTTCTGGCTTTTAAATCTGTAATTTGCCAAATTCATTTTTGCATGGTTGCTTGTTCTATTTACTATAGAATTAATTAATTAGTGGAGACAGTTGTTTATTGATTGCATTATATAGAATGTCATTTTTTGGTGTGCATGAACTTTATTTTCAAAATTTTCTTCACTGATTTTAAGTAATGAACATCAAAAGGCAAATCTTTGCTTTATGACGTTAAGAGGAGGGTTTAGGTGTTTATACTGCCACACCCTTATTGTGCAGTCATTAAGAATAAAGAGTCTAGAACTGCTCTCCTATGGTCAGCTTTTTCTTATGCATGCTTTAGTTTTCATGCCTTCAAAAGTATGATCAATTTTTGTTAATGTGTTAAGTGGAACCATATAAAATTGCTGTTTCTTATAAGATAAAAATGGTCAAGTATTGACAGTTTTATATGATTCAATTTAATATTTAGATTTACTTGTTTCTCACACTAGGAAAATTAGATCAGCTATTGAATGGTAAAGTATTTTGGAAGAGTAAAGCATTTTTTATTCTGTTATCTTTAATTCATTGTCTTCTGAAAATACTATAGTAGTTCAAAGAATTATTTACCACATTTGAATATATTCGGCATTTTCGTTAAGTTTATTTTATCTTAGATGAATTTAGAATTTATTTTTTTCTTGACTTTCAAAGGAAAATCAACTGTATTATGATCCTTCCACTGGAATTTATTACTATTGTGATGTGGAAAGTGGTCGTTACCAGTTTCATTCTCGAGTAGATTTGCAACCTTATCAGACTTCTAGCACAAAACAAAGTAAAGATAAAAAATTGAAGAAGAAAAGAAAAGATCCAGATTCTTCTGCAACAAATGAGGAAAAGGTAATGTCTTTATAATTTTAAAACTTTACATAATGGTGATAACATGATAATTAAGACAAAATTTTTTATGAAACTGAAAATCATTCAATAATTCTGTATTTCAAACATGCCCATTAAGATAACTAAGGAAAGTTTAGATGGAGCAAACATGGACTTTGTCATAAACTCTGTCACTAGAAATAGAAAGCATTTCTTAAAATTTGAAGGAGATAGATTTAGGGCAGATAAAATATCTCGTGTTGTATAGTTTGGAAGAAGAATTCAGATCTTCAGTTGATAAGTTGATGTCAATGCACAATTCATAATAAAAGATAAACACAGTTTACAGGTCGACGTAGATACAGGTTCAACTTTTTTTTTTTTTTTTTTGAGACGAAGTTTCATTCTTGTTGTCCAGGCTGGAGTGCAATGGCATGATCTTGGCTTACCTCAACCTCCACCTCCCAGGTTCGAGCGATTCTCCTGCCTCAGTCTCCCAAGTAGCTGGGATTACAGGCATGCACCAACGTGCTCGGCTAATTCTTTTTGTAATTTTAGTAGACACAGGGCTTCTCCATGTGGTCAGGCTGGTCTTGAACTCCTGACTCAGGTGATCCACCCACCTCCGCCTCCGAAAGTGCTGGGATTAGAGGCGAGAGCCACTGCACCCAGCCAGGAAAACATTACCCCCCCCCAAAAAAAAACAATCCATTGTTGACAACTATGGAGTGAGAGTTTAAATGGCCTGCAAGACAATGGTTAAGAAAGTGATAATTACATTTAATTGAAAAAAGTATTATGTAGGCTTTCAGATGCTACTTGTAAAGACTAAGGGGAACCCCAAAAATGCTTACAATGATACAATGTTAAATTGAAAGAAGGAAAATATAAAAAGTTATCAGTGTTCTTTATTTCTGTTCTCTAAACAGATAAGTTTGGTGGTTTATAGGTAAGAAAGGAGGCTTGTTTGTTGTATTGACATTTTATCAACTGTGGCAACTATTTGATATCTTACTCTTGAAATTTTACCTCATGGTTTCCTGTCCTGTCCTTTCCTGTCCTATCCTTTTCTCCCTGTCCTGTCCTGTCCTGTCCTATCCTTCTGTCCTGTCCTAACAGGGTCTTGCTCTGTCACCCAGGTTGAGTGCAGTGGTGCCATCACGGCTCACTGCATCCCCGACCTCCTGAGCTCAAGTGATCTGCCTACCTTGGCCTCCCCAGGTGCTGGAATTGTAGACGTGAGCCACTGTGCCAGCCAGTTTTTCTTAACAAAAGAAAAATTACTTGATACTAAATTCTAAAGTTCACATAAGGAGTTAGGATTCTGTTGGATTTTTTTTCTGTTCTCTATTTGATTTGTTTTTGTTCTTCTGTTTTTTTGTGGACAATACTTAGGAATAGAAGAGTATGTGACTTAAATACTAGAAATGAGTTTTCTGTTTGCTTTCAAGATCTCTGTTTTAATGGCTAGTGCGTGTTACTAGTGGTTTAACTGTTTGAAAGGCTAGGTTGTAGGCTGGGTGTGGTGGCTCATGCCTGTAATCCCAACAGTTTGGGAGGCCAAGGCAGGCAGATTACCTGCGATCAGGAGTTCAAGACCAGCATGGCCAACATGGTGAAACCCCGTCTCTACTAAAAATACAAAAATTAGCTGAGTGTAGTGCAGACGCCTGTAATCCGAGCTACTTGGGAGGCTGAGGCAGGAGAATCACTTGAACCTGGGAGGCGGAGGTTGTAGTGAGCCAAGATCGCACCACCACACTCCAGCCTGGGCAACAGAGCCAGACTCCATCTCAAAAAAAAAAAAAAAAAAAAAAAGCTAGCTTGTGAAAGCACCTCTCACTAACAATAGGAAAAGAGTATATAGGGCTCCTCAAATGGCCTTGCCTGAAAAACTAGAGAATAGAGGTGGAAAGCATTCTCTGATATTGTGGTCCAGCTTCGCTCCCATAACTACTCATCTTAGCAATCCTTCTTTGAAAATATGTGAATTCCAAGACAAGAGGTTTAAGAAAAATTCTGTTGGAATTTTGAGAATTTCCTGAGGATTCTAAAAGGTACCTGTGAGGCCATGAGAGTATCTTCATCTGTTTTCTTTATTTTTAAAGATATTTTTGAGCCTCACTTTTTGTAGGTGGAGGTTATGTGGAAGGAAGACAGTAGGGGAGATAGGAGTAAATAATTTGAAATACACATATGTGCCTCAATGCCCGTAAATAAGCCCTCCTTTCTTTTCACTTAATGACTGACTAACGTTCTGTACTGGCAAATAGCTTTCCCTGCATATGTTGTTCAGTAAGGAATAAATATACAAGTGCTTTTTTAAGAGTATATACAGATAGGCAACTTTTTTGCTATAATTTTATAATGTAAAAGCTCCTCATGGTTTTTCAGCTCCTTGCCCTTGTTCTTGTTCTTGAGGAATTTGTATTGCCAGAAGTGTATATAATTTATCACACTGTGAATGTTTAGCCTGTCTTCAAGCTGAACTTATGCTGTTATTAAAGATAGGTGTGTGAGGTGGGTGGATCACGAGGTCGAGAGATGGAGACCATCCTGGCCAACATGATGAAACCCCATCTCTACTAAAAATACAGAAATTACCTGGGCGTCGTGGCTCATGCCTGTAGGCTCAGGTACTTGGGAGATTGAGGCAGGAGAATCTCTTGAACCTGGGAAGTGGAGGTTGGAGCGAGCCGAGATTGCGTCACTGCACTCCAGTCTGAGAGACAGTATGAGACTCCATCTCAAAAAAAAAAGAAAGCTGTGTGAGATGCTGTCATATTTAATAAAATAACAGAAGAGCATATGCATTCGCCTCATGTTGCTCTAAGGTAGAAAGAAAAGTGAGAGTGTGTCAGAAACCAAGGGAAAAAAATGGAAAATAATTATTTGCTTTTTCTAAGGCTAAAATAATAGATTTGACCATTGTATATAACATGATGACTATTGTTAATAACAATTTATTGTATTATTGAAAACTGCTGAGAGCAAATTTTAAGTTTCTTACCACAGAAAAATGATAAGTATTTGAGGTAATGTACATGTTAATTAACTCAATTTAACCACTCTACATGGTGTACATATTTCAGAACTTCATATTGTACATGATAAAAATACATAATTTTTGTTAATTGAAAAATAGATTTTTTCATTTGTTATAAGGCATATCAGCTATAAATATACAATAAATAATAAAAGACTTATGCCAGGCAAGTTAAGATTTTGGAGTAATAAGATTTTGGAATAAGATAGTTACCATTAATTTGTACTTTAAACTTTTATGTATTATCAAACCAAATCTGAAGTACTCAATTTTAGCAAAACTACAATTTTGCTACATATTGAGTACATTTGGATCTTTAAATTCATGTTGTAAGTAAAGCTAATTCTGTATTTTATTTGTGTTGACTTGCTCATTGATTACAAGTTTAAAAAGAAAATTTAGAATAGGTATTCTTTAGGCCTGCACTGTTCAGTAAGGTAGCCACCAGCTCCATGTGGCTGTTGAGCACTTCAAGTGTTGCTAGTCCAAACTCAAATGTGCTGTTAAGTGTAAGATACACTCTGGATTTTGCAGACCATGTAAACTATCTCATTAATAATTTTACTTTTTAGGCCGGGCACGGTGGCTCACGCCTGTCATCCCAGCGCTTTGGGAGGCCGAGGCGGGTGGATCACGAGGTCAGGAAATCGAGACTATCCTGGCTAACGCGGTGAAACCCTGTCTCTACTAAAAATACAAAAACTTAGCCGGGCGTGGTGGTGGGCGCCTGTAGTCCTAGCTACTTGGGAGGCTGAGGCAGGAGAATGGCGTGAACCCGGGAGGCGGAGCTCGCAGTGAGTCGAGATCGTGCCACTGCACTCCAGCCTGGGCGACAGAGCAAGACTCCATCTCAAAAAAAAAATAATAATAATAATAATTTTACTTTTTAAATGTGACTGCTAGAAAATGTAAAAGTACAAATATAGCTTGTGTTACATTTTTATTGGACACTATTGGTCTATGCTATCCCATAGTCCAGGCAATATGTGATTAGGGCTTGAACGAGGAATGTTAAGACACTGAGAATAGAGGGACAGATTTGGATATATTTTGAGAAAAGTCTGTAGCACTTGGTAATTTTATATATGGTTAAGGGGATCTCAGACATAACTATAGGATTTTTAATTTGGATGATAAGAAGATGGTAATATCATTAATCAAGAAAGAAAATGTGAGAAGGAGAGGGGGAACAGATTGTAACCATTGTTATTTTACTGACATACATCTTCACAAATTCATTGAAACTTGATGTAATGTTATAAGATAGTGATGTTTAAGAGTGTTCTCCTCTGTTCCCACCTATCTACCCACCCTTCTCCAGGATTTGAATTCAGAGGATCAAAAAACCTTCAGTGTTGAACATACAAGCTGCAATGAGGAAGAAAATATTGCGAATATGAAAAAGAAGGCGAAAATAGGCATTCATCACAAAAATAGTCCCCCCAAATTCACTGTTTCAGCTAGTGGAAATACTGTAGAGTCTCCTCTTCATGAAAACATCTCTAATTCAACATCATTTAAAGATGAGAAAATCATGGAGACTGATAGTGAACCAGAGGAAGGTGAAATTACAGATTCTCAGACTGAGGATAGTTATGACGAAGACATTACCAGTGAAGGCAATGTAACTGCAGAAGATAGTGAGGATGAAGGTGAGTAGATAATCATTATTTAAGTAAATAGCCCAGTCTGGTAACTATATAAGAACAAAACCGTTAAAAATGTTAGTGAGTTGTCGTATACCTGCCAGAAAGTAAACATTATTTTAATGATGTTATTGAAAATTATGTGGGTTGCTACTTGGTTTTTAGAGAGTAGGATGTGAATAAATGACTAATACTTGGACCTTGAGAAAGTTTCATTGTATTGAATGGCGTAGTCAATAGAATTCAAAACCAAGTTACCTGCATTCTAATCTTAAAATATAGATTAAGGCTGTTTTAGTGGGTTAGATATTTGTAGTCTACTTTTGTAATTAAGAGAGAAAAACAAGTTGTCTTTAAAAAGTATACATTATGAATTCAATTACATGGATATTATGGTAAATCTAATTTTTTTTAACTTGAATATATAAAGACATACTTTTAAAACACAGGATTTCATATTACAGTTGGCCTTCTGTATCCATGGGTTCTGCATTAGTGGATTCAAGCAACCTCAGATCAAAAATATTCAGAAAAAGAAGGGATAGCTGCATCTGTACTGAACATGTACAAACTTTTTTTTCTTGTTATTATCCCGTAAATACCGTGTAACTATTTATATAGCATTTACATTCTATTAGCTATAAGTAATCTAGAGATGATTTATAGTATACAGAAGGATGCACGTAGGTTGTATGCAAATATGATACCATTTATATAAGGACTTGAGCATCCATAGAATTTTGGCATATAAGGAGGGATCTTGGAACTAATCCCCCACAGATACTGAGGGCCAACTGTGTAGTGTATGAGCTTATTTTGTTCTTTGGTTCTCAATGTCATTTCTTTTGCTTTTCTTTTTTAATTTATTTAATTTATTTTTTATTTTATTTTATTTTTTGAGACAGAGTCTTGCTCTGTTGCCCAGGCTGGAGTGCAGTGGCATGATCTCGGCTCACCGTAACCTCTGCCTCCTGGGTTCAAGTGATTCTCTTGCCTCAGCCTCCTGAGTAGCTGGGACTACAGGCACACACTACCATGCCCCCCTAATTTTTGTATTTTTAGCAGAGACGGGGTTTCACCATGTTGGCCAGGCTGATCTCGAACTCCTGACCTCAGGTGATCCGCCCACATCAGCCTCCCAAAGTGCTGGGATTATAGGTGTGAGCCACTGTGCCTAGCCTTTTTTTTTTTTTTTTTTTTAATGGACTCAATTTTTGTAACTTAAAATAATATAAAAATATTTGGGATATTTTCAGATTCCAAAACCTTAAAAAAGAAAGAGTTGATTATTTGATAACTGTGATAGATGCTACATATCCTGCAACCTTTATGTTGATCACTTTAATAACAGTGTTAAGCCTTACCCATTGCTATGTATTATACAGCAGAATTTAAGAAGTTTGTTTTAGTCAGAATTAAGATTTTTGACCAACACATTTTTATTTTATGGATGCTGCCTAGTTATCCCTATGAAGTTCTTTTTCATAGTAGTTAAATTAATATTTACTCACTTCTTTCCTTGGCAGATGAAGACAAAATTTGGCCCCCATGTATTAGAGTAATTGTCATTAGATCACCTGTGTTGCAGACAGGATCACTCTTTATCATTACTGCTGTAAACCCTGCTACAATTGGAAGGTAAAACAGTTAATATTATTATATCATTCTTTCAGTTATTTCAGAAAGGCTTTATTAAGAACATATATTTTTGTTTGTTTTTTGTTTTTGAGACAGAGTTGTGCCCTTTTGCCCAGGCTGGAGTTTAGTGGCATGGTCTTGGCTCATTGCAACCTCCGTATCCTGGGTTCAATCAATTCTCCTGCCTCCGCCTCCTGAGTAGCTGGGATTACAGGTGTGCACCACCATGCCCAGCTGATTTTTGTGTTTTTAGTGGAGACGGGGGTTTCACCATATTGGCCAGACTGGTCTCGAACTCCTGGCCTCAAGTGATCCACCCACCTTGGGCTCCCAAAGTGCTAGGATTACAGGCACATAAGCCACCACGCCTGGCCATAAGTTAAGCATTATTCTATGTGCTGTGGATACAAAGAGGACTAATGCAAATCTCTGGCCAAAGGAAGCACAGTCTGGGGGGAAAAAAAGACATGAGCAAATAATCACTGTGTGAAAGCACAGGAAGTCTAGAGTAGCAGTAAGGAAACTGGATAATCCATAACCAGGAGATTTACTGTTGATAGACATGTATTTTAACATTATCTATTCTTAAAAATTCTTTCCATGTCACTCTATAAGTGCTGCATTTATACAATATGCTTCAAAAATTATTAAAGACACTTTACTTCATTCTGCAGAGAAAAGGATATGGAGCATACTCTCCGAATCCCTGAAGTTGGTGTCAGTAAGGTAAGCTCTTTGATTTCTCAAATATAGTCCCCTAGATGTAAATTTTTATATTATTATTACAGTAGAAAGCTTAGGGATTTTTCTCATTTAATAGGAAGGTTAATATACAGTGTAGTAATGGTAACGAAGGCAGTGCAGATTTGTTTATTTCAGTGCTTGAGAAAATAAAATTTTTTATCACAATTTGAATAAACAAAATTATGTTTATTTTTAAGAATCTGGACAGGAGTAGAAAACATATTACGTCTTAAAGCAGTACCCATTTAGTGAATATTTATTGAGTGAAATAAATAGGCTGTATTTTATGACAGTTAAAAATTGAATCTTACCTGGCTTCTGGCTACTTTAGGAGGTGGTTACTTTGAGCCGGAGGATTTTACAACCCAAGAATATATCCTATACCGCTCAGGGATCTTGTTTAAAACTTCTCCCAATTGAGCATCTAATGGTTTCAGGAAAAAGAACAATTGAGTTTTCAAAACAAATAGAACAGAATTGCAACTCAAGTTATAAGTAGAAAATAACTAAAGGTTTAGTTCCTGATGCTCTTAATATATTTTAACTTTTTTTTTTTTTTTTTAAGATAGGATTTCACTGTCACCCGGTCTGGAGTACACTCACTGAAACTTCAACCTCCCAGGTTCAAGCAATCCTCCCGCCTCAGCCCCACAGGGAGCTGGGACTACAGGCATACCCCACCATGCCCAGCTAATCTTTATGTAAATTTCATAGAGATGTGGTTTCGCCTGGGGGTTCCCTAGGCTGGTCTTGAACTCCTGGGCTCAAGTGATCCACTTGCCTCAGCCTCCCAAAGTGTTGGGATTACAGGCGTGAGCCACCATGTCTGGCCGGGGCTCTTTATATTTCTCTTTCCTGTACTGTTTTCTGTGTTTTCTCTCCCCTCTTATGGTTGTTATCTTTTTTCCTTTTTTGCTTTTCTCTTTTTTTAACCTTCCATCGTTCCCATTTTGCTTTTATTTAACGGACTGTAATGTGGACCTAAAATAGATTTTATGTGATTTTTGTCTTTTTGGAATATAATTTCTCATTTTTAATTTGAAAGTCCATTTACTTTCACTTTTTGGAGACTCATTCAGCAAGAGGAAAAAGTCCTTATAATTTTAATTCTAACCAGATTATCTTGCTTATTTACTTTTTTACTATGACCTCAAGTCTCCGGCCTCCAAAAAATGACACCTAATCTGTAACTTAAATAGCAAAGAGTTCCGAGATCCTTCCCCACTTTCAATCTAAACTATAGATAGTTCTATGGTGGCTTTCTTTTTTTTTTTTTTTTTTTTTTGATATAGAGACAGGTTCTTAACTGTGTTGCGCAGGTTCCAGGCTGGGATGCAGTGGCACGTACTACAGCCCCGACACCTCCTGGGCTTAAATGATCCTCCTGCCTCAGTTTCCTGAGTAGCTAGCACTATAGGCACACACCACCACACCAGGCTTCTGGTGGCATTTCTGTTTTTTCTTTCTTTTTTTTAAACTAACATCCATTGGTGGGTGGATAATTAGTTGGTGAAGTCAGTTTGATAGCACATATAACATGTATCCAAATAGAAACTTCTAAAATAGAAACTTAATGTTAGGGGAAAAAACAAGTATTTGACCACTAGATAGAAGACTTTCTGAGTTTAAAAAATGGTAAAAATTACAAAGGACAAAATAATTTTGCTCTTTGTATGTTAAGAAACCAGTTTAGAAGGCAGACTCGGACAGGCACAACAAATATGACACAATATACATTATTTTTGAGAAGTTCACGCGAATTTTTGTTTTTAAATCCCACTGTGACACCAGTAGATAAGTGAGCAAAAGATACATCAGGCAATTCACAGTTAAGGAAATATCATGGTTAATATATGAAAAGCCATTCAGTCTTTCTAGTAATCTGAGAAATACAGATGAAGCCAAGGTGTCAATTTTCTTTCATCATTTATTAAATATCACTCCTATTGGAAAAGTAATTTAGAACAGCTTTTTGGAATAGGGTTTTGCAGTACTGAAAGACGTATTCTAAACAATCCAGTTGGAAAAAAATGTACAAAGGACTTAAAAAGAAAATTTATAGAAGAGGAAATTCAAATGACTAATAAATATTAAAAAGAGTTTTGGGGGTTGGGCATGGTGGCTTACGCCTGTAATCCCAGCACTTTGGGAGGCTGAGGTGGGCAGATAACAAGGTCAGGAGATCGAGACCATCCTGGCATACATGGCATACATGGAGAAACCCCATTTCTACTAAAAATACACAAAATTAGCCAAGTGTGGTGGCAGGTGCCTGTAGTCCCAGCTACTTGGGAGGCTGAGGCAGGTGAGTGGTGTGAACCCGGGAGGTGGAGCTTGCAGTGAGTCAAGATCACGCCACTGCACTCCAGCATGGGTGACGGAGTGAGATTCCGTCTCAGAAAAGAGTTTTGGTACTAATCAGGGAAATGCAAGTTAAAATCACAATGATAAAGCAATTTCACACCTCTTAGGCTAGCAAAAATTAAACATTTTGGCAACGTCAAGTTTTGGTTTAGTATACATAGAGCAACAAGGATTTTCAGACTGCTGGTGGGAATATGAATTGATACAACCACTTTGGAAAAACAGTTATCTAGTGAAGTTTAAGATTTGTTTCTATTATGATTTAGCAATTCCATTCCTAGGTGTGTACTCCAGAGAAACACTTGCATTTTGCACACAAATAGATTGCAGGTACAAGAAGGTTTATAGTAATATTTTAAAAAACTAGTAAAACCTTGGAAAAAACCCCTAAATGTCCATTTTCAGAAGGATGGATGGATAGGTTGTGGTATATCCACACAATGGATTACCATTCAGCAAAATGAATGAACGACAACTCAATAACTGTATAACAACTGGATGAACCTCATGACTTAACGTTAAAGAAGCAAAATAAGAGGAATAGATAAAAGTGCTATGGAAAAAGGAGGGAAAGATTAGTCCTAACTATTGAAGATCCTGGAAACTTCTCTGAGAGGTTGGCCTTGAGTGTTTCAAATCACATTTTGTATTAAAAATTTTTGACCAGGTGTGGTGGCTCATGCCTGTAATCCCAGCACTTTGGGAGGCCAAGGTGGGAGGATCACTTGAACTCAGGAGTTCAAGACCAGCCTGGGCAACATGGTGAAACCCTGTCTCTACAAAAAATACAAAAATTAACCGGGTATGGTGGCACACACCTGTAGTCCCAGCTACTCAGGAAGCTGAGGTGGGAGGATTGCCGAAGCCCAGGAGGTCAAGGCTGCAGGAAGCTGTGATCACACTACTACACTGTAGCCTGGGTGACAGAGCGAGACTGTGTCTCAAAAAAAAAAGAAAAGGAGTTTTTAATGATATGGAGAAATACTTACATTAGGTCAAAATTTTTCAAATTATAATCTCTAGTAAAAAAGGAGAAAAAGTAGGACATACTCTAAATTTTTCATGGTAATTAAAGGTAGAGTTATAGATGACGTTTTCTTCTATAGCCTCTGTTTCTACCAGAAGCATATGATAGTTCGTTTCTAAAAAAGTGTTAAATATAATAAAATTTAAATTATCAAACACTCAAGTTAACATCATCATATCATACAGAAATTGTCCATAGTTTTGAAAAGTGTAGTAATTAATAATTGCTTGATTTTATTTTCTAAGTTTCATGCAGAAATTTATTTTGACCATGACTTACAAAGTTATGTCCTTGTGGATCAAGGCAGTCAAAATGGCACAGTTGTTAATGGAAAACAGATTCTTCAGGTGAGTGTATATGTATTAATTAGTTACCTGCACATTATTTTAAAACTGAATTTTTTTTATTTCTGAAGGCCATAATCTTTATCATTTGGTTCAGAGTAAAACCCAAATGTGTTACTTGGAAAGGAATTTCCAGAAAGACTGAAAAAAGAATATGATCAGTGGGTCTTCCTTGGCTGTTGGGTTTTGACTTCTAATTATGTATCTGTGCCTTATTTTAAGTTATGAATCCACTGTAAAGCTATTCAGAGTAAGTGTGTAAATGTCTCAGTAACAACTTTGAAGGTCCTCCGTTGTTTTTTTTTTTTATTGTCTTAATGGAAATGCTACTAAATTGGAAACTTCTTAAAGGCAAAAGCTATGTCTATTCAGTTCACACTTACATCCTCAGCATGTAACAAACTATTTGGCACATAATAAGAAAATATAGGGGCTGGATGCGATGGTTCATGCCTGTAATCCCAGCACTTTGGGAGCCCGAGGCCAGTGGATCATCGGAGGTTAGGAGTTCAAGACCAGCCTGGCCAACACGGTGAAACCCCATCTCTACTAAAAATACAAAAATTAACTGGGCTTGGTGATGTGTGCCTGTTATCCCAGCTACTTGGGATGCTGAGGCAGGAGAATCGTTTGCACCAGGGAGGCTGAAGTTGCAGTGAGCCAAGATCACGCCACTGCACTCCAGCCTGGGCTGCAGGGTGAGACTCTGTCTCAAAAAAAAAAGAAAAAGAAAATATAGGGGGCCGGGCGCGGTGGCTCAAGCCTGTAATCCCAGCGCTTTGGGAGGCCGAGACGGGCGGATCACGAGGTCAGAAGATCCAGACCATCCTGGCTAACATGGTGAAACCCCGTCTCTACTAAAAAATACAAAAAACTAGCCGGGTGAGGTGGCGGGCGCCTGTAGTCCCAGCTACTCGGGAGGCTGAGGCAGGAGAATGGCGTAAACCCGGGAGGCGGAGCTTGCAGTGAGCTGAGATCCGACCACTGCACTCCAGCCCGGGCGACAGAGCGAGACTCCGTCTCAAAAAAAAAAAAAAAAAAAAAAAGAAAATATAGGGAAGGAGGGAGGCCTTATTCTTAGTCTGTAAGAGTAAAAATGGAAATAAAACTGAGTTATCAAGAGAGAACGAAAGGGAGATGTGATGCATTTATCCCATTCTCTTAACACTTCATCTTTTTTTACTATGATGATTATATGGTTTGGTAATAGATTGAAGTCTAGAATTGGATATTTCGGATTGGATACGGAGATTGGTGGGTTTGACAAATTGCTCAGTTCAGCTGTCTTCATCTCCACTAGTAGAATTGTTTTTTATGCATCATTAAGTTGGGGAAGTATGTTTGTGTCTATTTCATTTATAGCTATTTTAAATATATTTTTAAAATTGTAATCAGACATTACAATAGATGTAAGGTAACCATATGTGATTGTTTTGATTTCTGTTTTGTAAAATGTTTCCCCTCTAGCCGAAAACTAAATGTGACCCTTATGTACTTGAGCATGGAGATGAAGTGAAAATTGGAGAAACTGTCTTATCCTTTCACATTCACCCTGGCAGTGATACCTGTGATGGCTGTGAACCAGGGCAGGTTAGAGCCCACCTTCGCCTTGATAAGAAAGATGAATCTTTTGGTATGTGAAACAGATTAAATGTGGCTGTGATAACGTTTCTCTTTCATTACCTAAATGTTCTAAAAAATATCAGTCAGCTACTGGCTACGTGTCTAATTGATATGATACTTCATTGAGAGATATTTATACAAAGCTGTTGGTCTTGTATCCAGTTGATGTAATAATAGATTGAGATATATTTCAGTAAATATTACCAAATGAGACTAAGAAATGACATATATTTGGAATTTGAGACCTAGGCTAATAGATTATAATTGTAGTTGATTTTTCTGTGTAATAATTTAGCTTCATGATATGTAGTATTGGTCTGCTTTCTGACCAGGAAAGAGATTGATTAGCTCTGTTTCTGCTAATCCAGTTTAGTAGGCTTTTGAGTCAGACTGTAGTGGTAGTCAAATGTCCTTAGGAGCAGTTGTAATTGAAAATTGGTAAGAGAGTAGATTTTAAGTGTTCTCATCATACACAAAAAATGATAAGTACATGAGGTAGTAATGGATATGTCAATGAGGTTGATGTAGCCAGTTCACAATGTATACATATATCAAAAATCATGTTGTACGCCATATATACAATTTTTATTTATCAATTAAAATAATTTAAAAAGTAATGACAATAAAGTAATAATTTAATAAAGATTGATTTCCTTTTGACATGTATGTATTGATGTAAAAAAGTCATCCACAGTTGAACTCTGTCATGTAATATCAACATAGGAAATAATAGGCCAAGGCATTAAGGGTTATTGATTGATATGTTTTCTGTCCTGTTGATAGCTCATGCTTTATATTGTCTATGTACCATTATTTTTTATAATGGCACTGTAGGATATTACTGTTGTGCTTTCATCCCACCCATCTAAAGCTCTTAAAATTTAAATAGATGCTTTGAACTAGTAAGAGGTCATCTTTTTTGACATAAATTTTCCCCCAAATGCCAAGTATGCATGTTCATTGTTTATTTTTTTGCTTTCTGATACTAATTTGAAAATGAGTATGTTGCATTGCGCAGTAACATGAATTTTGGTTTCTCTGACTTTTATTTTGCTTATGGCTATGTTCCTTTGCAAAATTTACTTAATATTTCTGCATTTGAGATTCTGTTACAATAATCATATTGAAAAATCGAGTTGTTCATTGTTATTTTGATATTTATATTGTAGGATTCCTATTATGTGTAGTTTTTGCTTTACTTCTCAAATAGGTTTAGTTACCAAAATGCTGAAAGGACATCATCACAACCCTTTTATCCTTTATATTAATGTTTATTTCAACTTTTGGTTAATCGGAATGGTTACTAATGGGTTATACTAGTTTTTTATTAATTAAATAACATTAGTTTTAATTTTCTACAAAATCAGATTTAGTGGCTTTTTTTAACCAAACTTTTTTTCTTTCAGTTGGTCCAACACTAAGTAAGGAGGAAAAAGAGTTGGAAAGAAGAAAAGAATTAAAGAAAATACGAGTAAAATATGGTTTACAGGTGAGGATGTTAAATATTGTTTCATTTGTTAGGCAGTATATCTGGTTTTCAGTAAAAATGTCTTTAAATATGCTGAGTACATTTTATATATAAATAGTTGTGTAGTATGATTTTGTGATTTCTATGAGTTTAGTGTTCTGGTATTCATAATCTAAAAACTATTGAAGTTGGAGTAGAAAAATGATAATAGCCGACATTTGAATATACATTTCTGGTTTTCAGAAAACTTGCATTAAGATGCCTTGACATAACTGGACACGGTAGTGTCTGTAGTTTGTAGTCCCTGGTACTTGGGAGGCTGAAGCAAGAGGATCACTTGCAGTGAGCTGTGATTACACTTATGAATAGGCTCTGCACTCCAGCCTGGGCAATATAGCAAGATCTTATCTCTACAAAAAAGATGCCATTGATTGAACAATGTAGTTGGAGAACTAATACAACCTGATTTAAAGACTTACTATAATTAAACTACAGTGATTAAGGTAGTATCATACTGGCATAAAGATAAATAGATGGATGGAACAAAATAATAGTTCAGAAGTAGATCCATATATATGTGTGGACAATTAATTTTTGATAAAGGCATGAAGGCAGTTTGTTGGAGAAAGAGTGGTCTTTTTTTTTTTTTTTGAGACAGAGTCTTATTCATCATCTAGGCTGGAAGCGTGCAGTGGCACGATCTCAGCTCACTGCTCTCTGTCTTCTGGATTCAAGTGATTCTCCTGCGTCAGCCTCCCAAGTAGCTGTGATTGCAGGTGCCTGCCACCATGCCCGGCTAATTTTTGTATTTTTAGTAGAGACGAGGTTCACCATGTTGGGCAGACTGGTCTCGAACTCCTGACCTCAGGTGATCCGCCCACCTTCGCCTCCCAAAGTGCTGGGATTATAGGCGTGCGGCACTGTGCCCAGCCAAGAGTGGTCTTTTTCAACAAATGGTGGTAGAATAATTGGATGGCCTTACCAAAAAAAACCACAGACAAAAAGAGTGTTGATCCATACCTTGAACAATCTATAAAAATGATCCAAAACTGGATCATAGACATAAAAATAAAACCTAAAACTTTAAAACTTCTAGAAACTTTTTTTTTTAAGGCAAAGATCCTAACACCAAAAGCACAATCCTTAAGAACAAATTGATAATCTGTATTTCTTCAAAATTAAAAATTTATGTTTTTCCAAAGACAAGAGAGTGAAAAGACAAGCCACAGACTGGAGAAAATATTTGCAAATCGTGTATCTGGTCAAAGACTTCTATATCTAGAATATACAAAAAACTTTCAAAACTTAATAAGAAGAAGACACTTCAGTTAAAAAATGGGCCAAAGATTTGAGTAGATACTTCACCAGAGAAGGTATGCTGATGGCAAATAAACACCTGAAAAAATGTTCACTGTCATCAGTCTTTAAGGAAATGAAAATTAAAACCACAATGAGATACCACTACAAATCTGTTAGAATGCCTAAAATTTTCAAAACTGACTATAACAGGTATTGCAAGGGTTGTGGAGGAACTAGAAATCTCGTACACTGCTGGTGGGAATGTAAAATGGTGCAGTTGCTTTGGTAGTTTCTTAAAATTTAACATACACCTATTTTACAATTCAGCCATTCTACTCTGAGACATTTACCCAAGATAAATGCAAGCATATGTGCATAAAAAGTCCAGT
The DNA here is from genome assembly GCF_007565055.1 of Rhinopithecus roxellana. Lineage (NCBI taxonomy): Eukaryota > Metazoa > Chordata > Mammalia > Primates > Cercopithecidae > Rhinopithecus > Rhinopithecus roxellana. The sequence goes on from NC_044551.1 coordinate 65,568,200, forward strand.
AAACAAATGTTCATTGTATTTTTTTTTTGAATAACCAAAAACAGAGAAAAACTCAAATGTCCATCATATATGGATAAGCAAACTATGGTATATCTATATGGTGAAAATACTACTTAGCAATTAAAAAGCAGGAACTAGTAATATAGGCCACAACCTACCTGGATGAATCTCAAAATAGTTATGTTGAGTGAAGCCAAATAAAACACGTATATGTGCTGCCACTTGTGGAACAGTTTCACCATTCACTGGTTTCCAGCTTCTCTGGAAAGATCAGCAAGTTATAACAAAGGGAAAGGGAAGGCGTCTATGAATGCTGAATTGACTACCGCTTCTTTGTGCCGCCACCACACCTTGTGTATACCTTTATTGAACCACTCATACTGTAACAGGCCAGAGGTTATGCGCATCTTCCCTCTGGCATTTCATAACCTAGCATGGAGCTTGACATACTCTTTATCCAGTGAATGTTTGTTAAGTGACTAATTAGTCACTTAAATGGAGCTTTATTGAAGCAAAAAACTATTATTGCCAGGTTAAATGGGTTTTTTAAAAGTCTCTACATTTCTCCCTTCCAAGAAACAGTATCAAACTACTGTAGATCCCTTGGAACTTTCAGTTCCTTAGAGAAAAGGGGAGATAGATTTTTTTTCCCCCAGACCCCAGGGATTCTGTATTTTTCTTCAAATAGTAGTAGTTCGTATGACGAGATGAGAACGCAGCATTGAGTCAGAATATACTATATTTTCACCGTATCATCTTCTTATGTATATGTATGTTGTGGCATAACTTGAAATAATATAAACATTTTAAAGGGGATAGAATAAAAGTAGCATACCTAATATGACAATTTCTTCATATCTTTTTTTTTGTAACTTTAATATAAATCAAGTAGAGACGGGGGTCTTGGCTATATTGCTCACACTGGTCTCAAACTCCTGACCTCTAGCCATCCTCTTGCCTCAGCTTCCCAAAGTGCTGGGATTACAGGCATGAGCCACCATACCCAGCAATTTCTTTATATCATAGCTTGTTTTATTTTATTGTTTATAGAGGCCACATTGAACCATATTCGTTAAGTAAGGCACATGTACAGAAATTCTGTTTTATTTCTCAGCTTTCTTTTCCTCAATGAATATTTTGTGTTTATTAAGAATACCGAATACGAAGATGAAAAGACATTGAAGAATCCAAAATATAAAGATAGAGCTGGAAAACGTAGGGAGGAGATTGGCAGTGAAGGAACTTTCCAAAGAGATGATGCTCCTGCATCTGTTCATTCGTAAGTTTTGAATTACAGTGGCTCGAAACATCCTTTGTTCATAATCACATTCATAGGGTGGTCTGATATTCAGGGCTGTATATCCTGATAGGTGGCCTATTTATTTATTTATTTATTTATGAGATGGAGTCTTGCTCTGTCGCCCAGGATGGAGTGCAGTGGTGTGATCTCAGCTCATTGCAACCTCTGTCTCCTGGGTTCAAGCAGTTCTCCTGCCTCAGCCTCCTGAGTAGCTGGGATTACAGTTGCGTGCCATCACGCCCAGCTAATTTTTGTGTTTTTAGTAGAGACAGGGTTTCACCATGTTGTTGGCCAGGCTGGTCTTGAACTCCTGACCTCATGGTCCACCTGCCTTGGCCTCCCAAAGTGTTCAGATTACAGGCGTGAACCAGCATGCCTAGCCAATAAGTGGCCTTAAAATGAACGCTTTAACAACAAAATGGAGACACTAAGTCTATTTATACTTTCCACTAATCTTAGAATTCCATTATCCCCTAAAAAATTGCTGAGCATATACATGAGTACCTGTACTTAAACACACGTATATGTATGTTAACAGTCTAGCCACACAGTTGTGTGTGTGTACTTTTATATGCTAGATATCTAGAAGCCTAGACTGGTAAGAACTTGGTATGTACTGGTATTTTTTAATAATTACTTTAATACTCAAATACTTTTGTTCTTAATGACCATGAAATATAATTTTTCTTATTTATTTTTCTCTGATTCAGTTTTCTCTTGGCAAAGTAGTTTGGATAAAAATGAAAAGGGTGATTTTTGAGGCCTACAATATGACCATATTTCTGCGTTTAATCAAATATTAGCTACATTTTTTTCCTCAGAATATAAATTTTGAGTTTAGTTAAAATTAAAATTTTTCATATAGAACTGATAACTAATTATAAAGTTTTGATTCAATATCATATTGCATTGACACTAAGAGTTTTATGGTTACAAATGGCAAAAATTTTTTCTTAATTGTACATAAAATAATGGTGTACCTTAGAGTTGATGGAGTTTGATCCATTACCAACATTTTATTTGATGAAATATAGGATTACAAAATAGGTACACTAAGCAACATGACACTTTTTTTTTCAAGTTTAATATTTAAAATATAATCTTGGAGAATATAAAGAATACATTCAAATTAAATAAGACAAATTTAAAATAAAACACATTGGTTTGACATTGCTTGGTTATTGAAGGGCTAACAGCATATTTTGTGGAACTGAAAAGATATAATAGAACATAAAATACTCTTAAATTAGCAGAGTATAGAATCATAGGACAAAATGCAACCAGTGATTAAGAAGTTTTATTTCATTTGAACTTCTTAATATATAACATGTACAGAAGAGAACACAGATTATAAGTATATAGCTCAGTGATACATCATAAAATTAACATATTGCAGAATACACATTTCTTGGACAAGAAATAGAAAATTATCAGTAACCCCAGAAGCTTATTCTCCCTGTGCCCTGCCTAATCACTGTCCTGCTCTCCTCCCCAAAGGTAATCACCATCCTGACAGCAATAGATTAATTTCACTTATTTTAAAATTTTAAAGAAATGGAACAATTCAATATTTATTTTGTGTCTATATTCTTTTTGTTCCACATTATTTTGTTATGTATGGTTTATTTTTATTACTGAATAATATTCTACTGTATTACTATACCACAATTTATCCATTTTAATCATTGCCAGACATCTGGATTGTTTCTGATTTGTTGCTATTAGATTTGCTGGAAGAACATTGTTGTATGTGTCTTTTGGTGCACATGCTTTTTTAAGTAGGACATGTACCAGTGGAATTTCTGTGTCTTCAACTTTGTTAGGGTAATGCCAAGTGGTTTTCTTTCTTTTTTTTTTTTTTTTTTTTTTTTTGAGACAGAGTCTCGCTCTGTTGCCCAGGCTGGAGTGCAGTGGTTGGATCTCAGCTCACTGCAAGCTCCGCCTCCCGGGTTTACGCCATTCTCCTGCCTCAGCCTCTGGAGTAGCTGGGACTACAGGCGCCCACCACCTCGCCCGGCTAGTTTTTTGTATTTTTTAGTAGAGACGGGGTTTCACCGTGTTAACCAGGATGGTCTCGATCTCCTGACCTCGTGATCCGCCCGTCTCGGCCTCCCAAAGTGCTGGGATTACAGGCTTGAGCCACCGTGCCCGGCCGCCAAGTGGTTTTCTAAAGTACTTGTACCAATTACTTTTAATTCATGAATTTATTATAAATGCGACCTAAAAGATCTTTTGTCAATCAACTCATTTTAATATTCCTTAAAGTGAAATTACTGATAGCAACAAAGGTCGGAAGATGTTGGAGAAGATGGGCTGGAAGAAAGGAGAGGGCTTGGGGAAGGATGGTGGAGGAATGAAAACTCCGGTAAGACTTGCATTTTCTTGTATTCATTTATTCCTAGAGCAGATATTTACTGTATACATTAATGTGCCAAACATTGCCTTAAGTGTTAAGAATATAGTAGAAAGCAAAAGCAGACATGATTACTGCCTTTGTGGCATTCACAATTACCAGATATATACATGTGCTTTGTTTTGTGTTTTATAGTTCTAGAAAGCCTCTTTTTGAGTGTTTTTTTTTTCCCTATATTAAAGCTAGGGTAAGAAGTGCTGTTTCCTGAGCCAAAGGTTCTTCTGTGTTTTAGAGTCATTTTTAATAACTGTCATACTGTGCCTGGTACTGAGCACTGAAGAACAATCACAGTGTTAGTTTACAAACAGGTGGATTCTGTATGAGCTGAAAAATCTGTTAGGTTCAAGAATCAGAGCATGTTAACATGGAATATAGAGAATAATGTCTGGAAAACGACATAGTGGTTTAATTAATGGTCCCATGGTTCATAGGAGGTTTGGGTTATCTTTCACACAAACCTTAAGAAGTAACCTGACTGTAGAACTTTCTGGATAATGACTTACTACCTAAAGAAATAATAGATGGATCAGTGTGAATATATACCAGCTTTCTCATTTTTTTTGAGTTACAGTGGAAAGAACTAGGATTTTGTAGTCAGACCTAGGTTAGAATATGTGCTCTGTCATTTACTAGCTATGTGGCTTTGGGCAAGTTTGGACTTTAGTTTTCTTGTGAAAAAATGGGGATAAGAACTCTTTTTCAGGGTTATCTTGAAGATAAAGCCCCTAAGCATTGTACCTTACATTAGGCACTCAGTAAATGGTAGCTTTGAATGTTCTTAAAATATTGAGAAGTGCTCCCTTCCTGTTATGAAAATAAACAATCAGATTCTTTTTATGGTTATTAATGTTCAACCTGCTTGTTCACTTACTTAGGTAAGGATAGGACAGTGGGTTTGAACATATCCATTGCCTTTATTTCTGTTTAGGGTGGAATGACATACTCTGCAGCATCTAAATGAAATTTGGTGATTGCTAGTTAAGGAGCACTCTATTTTCTGTAAAGTAGGCTGTACTTAGTGACAGGCAAGACAACATAGAAAAATGAGTGTAAGTTCCATGTATAAAAGTATATATATTCCTGTATATATTTGATGCATTTGACAGGTTTTTCTTTTGCATCAATCTGTAATAAATCAAAAAAGTATAGAGTCCTAATTGGACACAGCAGATTTCAATGTGTTTAGACTCTAAAATAAGTCCTCTGCTCAACTTTTGGTAACAGATCCAGCTTCAGCTTCGGCGAACACATGCAGGCTTGGGGACAGGCAAACCATCCTCAATTGAAGATGTTCACCTTCTCCAAAACAAGAACAAAAAAAACTGGGACAAAGCACGAGAGCGGTTTACTGAAAACTTCCCAGAAACTAAGCCTCAAAAAGATGACCCAGGGACCATGCCTTGGGTAAAAGGGACTTTAGAGTGAAGGTTAATCATAGAAGAAAACTCTAGCTTTTTTAAAAATAGAATTTGGAAACTCTTATTTTTTCTCCCCAAAAGAATCAGCAGCACGGGGGAACTGTGTCACAGTTTACCTCTTCCTGATTCAGAAATGTGTATGGTTTGCAGCTTTTAAAAACCATTTTTTACAAACGAATAAATAGTGACTGAACCAATTTATGCAGTAAATAGACTAAAGTTCACAGGACACGGATGAGTTTATCCAACTTCGTTATTTTATCTTGTCATTTACAACATCCATATAAGCAACTAGCCATATACGCAAAATTCATGTAACTACTGACTTAAATGTACATCTACCTGTTCTTGTCTCCAGATATTCATGTAAGATGCACAACAAAAGAAACATCAAAAGTTTATAAAAATAAATCTGACTATATGCATCCTCATTTATGCCCTTTAGAACCTAGATTAAAAATGTTGAGAAGACATGGGTAGTGGCGCATACATTTTGTTATCCTTGAAAGAAATAGCCTAAGTAATATTATTGAAGAACTAATGAACAGGTAACATGTTGTAGAAAATTAGTCTTTCATTGTTTTCTTCTGTGAAGAATCTGTTGCTATGTACTATATATTCAGCATTTATATTTGGTTTCATAGCTAATGAGGTATTTAGATATGAACCACTGAATACATATTGAAATAGTGTGCTGGCATTTGTAGTTTTGATAAAGACCATTGCAGGCAATGGAATTGTGCCAGAGAAATCTGATTTCTAGTACAAAAGGAATACTTAGTCAGGGCCTCAAGCTCAAAATACTTATTGAAAACGTCCTCAATTGCAATAAAAACATTATAACATGAAAAAGAGTGGTTTGTTGAACCAGTGATTTAAATGTATTGATCTGCTTTGCCAGAATTTTCTAGTTTAAATTGGCAGAATTATGACAAAGGGGAGCCTCAAATATTAGACAGTTGCAGTGCGGCTTGCTGGGTGCAGGTGTCACTGCTCTGCCACTTATCACCGTTCTGTTCAGTTTTTCTCTCGGGTGTTTGCTGGGAAGTTAACACTGGAACTGACCCTTTTCCGGCAGTGAATGTAAGCTCTAGCTCCCCCAACTACTATAAAGAAATGTCTTCAAGATGTAGAAATGAGAAATATTCTGAAAATAAAAATGATACAGTAGTAAAGATAATTCAGAAAGAAAAAGCTACCTGTTAGAATTTCCAGTCTAAATGGCACAGGGTAGTTAGAAAGGGGGTTGGAGAAAAAGAAACTATGACTAAAGATGAGAGATATGAACGAGTTGTCAAGTTCCTATGGGCTTAAGCTAGGACAATCAGGCCCTAAACTCCAAATTTGGATAAAATATCTCTTTGCATTCCTCTTGGCCACGTGCATAGTCTGACACATACGTATGTACAATTAGACTTGCAGGCCGCAGGAGTGCCCTGCATTGTTTTCTTTTAATTAGAAATAAAAAGTACTAGTCTAAATGTGGTTCTGGTGCTGGTGCCCTGTTTATATGTAACAATACAAGACACCCCCGAATAGGTTTTGCTTCTGGTGAATCTTGGTCACTGGGTTAGTATATGACTGTCTATAATGTTTTCCATTTGTATTATTATATTGGGGACAACATTTTTTATCATTTTCTATTAAGAAAATGGAAAACGTAAATATGGTGTAGAAAATGGAAATATATGTGATATTTGTATTATTAAACCCCTTTGCAGATCTAAAGTCTCAGGGTTCCACTATTAGTGGTTAAAGTATTGAATAACGTCTGGATCTATTTCCATCTGTAAAATAAGAATATTTGTCTCACGTGTCTGTCGTGAATAGCAAATGAGAAAATGTATATAAAAGCACTGTGTAAATTGTAAAAGTAGTACAGATGTTAGCTTCTATTTGTTTAGAAGCATAAATGTGAATTATGTACAGTTTGAATTATGCATAAATTTTTTGGGTCTAATTTTAAATACTTGTTTAATTACACAATACATTTTCTAACTGAGTAGCTTTTAAGTATATATTTTAAGTGGAGCTGCAAGTTCCTGAATTTTAAGAAATCTAACATCTAATATTTTTGCCAGAACATGAGAAGCTGGCAAAGTTGAAAACAGAAGAAGCCTTCAACATTAAAGTAAAATAGAAATTTTTTTCCAGTATTAAATAGAGGAAGCACTCTAATCGTCAAAGAGGAACTTTTTTCTGCTTTTGAAACAAGTATTACTTCTGATGTTTCATTTTTATCCTGAATTTATAGAAGGTAATGGTTTACGCAAATCAAAAACCTTCTGACTTTTCGTAGAAAGATTTTTTATTTTTTGTGATTTTTATTTATATTTATTTTTTTTTTTTGAGACAGAGTCTTGCTCTGTTGCCCAGACTAGAATGCAGTGGTTCTCTCTTGGTTCACTGCAACCTCACCCTCCTGGGTTCAAGCGATTTTCATGCCTCAGCCTCCCAGGTAGCTGGATTACAGGTACATGCCAACATGCCTGGCTAATGTTTGTATTTTTAGTAGAGATGGGGTTTCACCATGTTGGCCAGGCTGGACTCCAACTCCTGACCTCAGGTGATCTGCCTGCCTCGGCCTCCCAAAGTGCTGGGATTATAGGCGTGTGTGAGCCACCATACCTGTCCAAAAGATTATTTCTTAATTTGACATATTTTTAAAGAGCAGGCAAAGAAGACAGAAATCTCAAACAAGGGAAAGCAAGAGACGCTGGAGATTGCACACAAAGGCCATTCTGTAAAGTTGCAGGACTGAGGGATGTCCTTGGCAGGGGGCTAGAAAGCACTTGTGGACCCCAAACCCAAAGGCAGTCTCAGGAACAGTTGAAAGTATTTTCCCCACCATCTTGTTGTAAGTGTGCTTCTTTTAGTAGGCTATAACTATATTTCTGCTCTGAATCTTTAATTCAAACATTTCATTTTACTTTTTCAGCCTTTAAAGTGGAAATGCATTTTGATTCTTTAAAACGAGGCAGTGGTGACTTATGTTGCTGTGTGTTTCAGGGCCCAGGCTCTCTTCTGCTTTTCTGTTTTACCAATCTTAGTGTTGGCTTATGGCCTTGTAGTTGCAAAATGGCTTTTGAAACTTTAGACATCATATTCGTACCTAAAGCAAGAAGAAAGAGGAAAGAGCAGAGTGTAGTGTTAGTTCTCTTTTTTTAGGAAAACAACAGCTTACTCAGAAGCTGACTTCTTAGGGTCGTTAGCCAGAACCGGATAGCATGGCTACCCATAGAAGAGATGCTATAAAAGTAGCCAACAAGATGGTCACATTTGGCTTAAGCCAGTCATGAACCATGACCTGCAGCTGAGAATGTGCCATTGGAATGAAATACATTCAGTGAACCAAGCAGAAGGGGGCAGTGGATGTTGAATGGGGCAGGTAGGTAACTGTCTGCCAGATAACGTACCTGTCCATCAGTGGGGACTAGGGGTTGCTTAAATTGTGATGCATCCCTACTATGTAATACTTTCTAGTCATTCAAATGAATAGGATAGAACTGTGTATACCCTAGTATAGAAGAATATCTCACAAAGCAGATTGTAGCAAAGTATATATGGCATAATCCCATTTTTATTTTTAAATTACAAAGGTACATATAGAGTTGCTAATTACCCAGAGTGAGCAAACTTTCACATTTTATTATTTCTTTATTTCAACTTTAAAAAAGTAAACAGGTGTGGGATTAATGTGTATGTATATACACATTTGTGGTAGGAATTTACCCAGAAGTGGGTAAATTTGTGGTTAAGCTTTCATGGCTCAAACCCAGGCATTTTTCTCACATGTATACCCAGTTTCACTTACCATCTATAAACTCATGACTTCTGTCTGTCTTAGGATATTGATTCTGAGCTTATGACTTACATATCCACCTCAGAGTCACTTTAAATGCAACTCCAAGACTAACTCCACAATCTTCTCCAAACCTAGTCTCTTCCAGTTTACTCTCTCCAGCTGGTAACACCATCCATCCAGTTGCGTGAGCCAGAAGCCTGAGTCAGCCTCTGTTTCACAACCACCAGCTTTTCTCCCCTTTGTCTGTTTCCAATGTATTAGTTCACTGTCACCACTCACCAGAATTATTCTGAGGGCTTCCTAACTGGTCTTCCTGCAGGCATTCTTTCCTCCATCTTCCACACTGCAGACAACTTTCATCTCATCGTCTCCTGTTTGGCTTCCCATTAATTTGAGGCCATAAAACAAACTCCAGGCCCAAAAGACCCTAAAGGATCTGGCCACTGCCAGCTTTCCTAGTCTCATCTTGTGTCACTTTCCTACTTGTTCGTTGGGTCCTAGCATGCTGGCCCCTTTTTCAGTTTGTCAAACACGGCCGCCTTCTCTCATCACAGAGCCTCTTAATATTGTATTATATGTGGAATGCTCTTCCTCCCCCATTTTACTTAGTTAATTCTTACATGGTCTTTAGGTCTCTGCTGATTGAATCTTCAGGAATGCCTCCTTTGAAGCCCTGGACTAGATTAATTGCCTTTGATACGTGTTTTGAAAAACCATTTCTTTCATTTAGACCACTTAGCTTGGTTCTCAGTTATATATTAGTGTGGTTAGTGTAATATTTGTCTGTTTCTCTAGATTCTTAAGTGCCATGTGAGCAGGACCTTGGGTATGCTTACTGTTGCATCCCTAGAGCCTAGCACCACATCTGGTTTATACAACTATAGGCACTGAAGCAGACAATGGGTAACTGCAAGTAGCTTGATGGAGTTTTATCAAGCTGTGACTGAAGAAACATGGGAACTGAGGCTACATAGAGGATCTACAACAATGGCTTTCAAACTGTTTTGATGATGATCTACAATATGAATACAGTTTGTATTACAATTCAGTACACAAGCATGTTCATAGCATATGTAACATACATTTTGTATACCAGTACTTTGCCATAGGCTCATGTAATACACTCTTGTTTTCCACATCACTGATTGCATCCACTAAATTGCTTTCATAACGCAGTAATGGGCTGTGTCCTACAATGAGATTTTCAAACCTTTTCAAAGAACCCACTGTGTTGCTTTAGGAGCTGCAGCTGTGTGAGTCTGTCTGTGTGATGAGGTGGGGAGAGTTTAGGATGCCAAACTGGTGACTCCAGTTCTCCGGCTCATTAACTACAATAGGTCTGGTTTGCAGTTCAAGCTTCCAGATAGGTTTGATTGCATAACGAAGAAGGGGGGAACAAAACTGAGCCTCTTACCTGTAGCCACAACTGCATATTGTGTTAAGAAATTTACACAATTAAGAAATGAAGGATTTTATCTCTGAGACAATGAGGAATCCACTGAAGGATTTTAAGCAGGAAAGGAACCTCATTAGATTGCCTTATAGCAGAATAACTGTGGTTGATTAAAAGGAGGCAGAGTGGCGACTGGAAATCTTGAGAGTAGGTTGACCTCTTTGAGAGTTTGTTCAAATATTTATTGAGCACCCACCAAATGCTGTGCACATCTTGGAAGGCAGGAACCTTCTTTGTCTTACTCACTGCTCTATCTTCAGCACCTAGCATAGGATTGGATGTTTGGGAGGTCCTCAATAAGCATTTGTTGATGGAATGCACATTTGTGTTGCGTCTGGCACTGCGCTAGGCCCTTAACATACATTCTTTATTCTGGACACCATTTTATGAATTAGAAAACTGAGGCTTAAGAGGTTTTAATTTTGCTCAAAGTCAAAAAGCCAGTGTGACAGAAGTGGCAGGGCTGGGGTTTCTATCTTGATTCTTTCCATCCCACAGGGATGATTAAGAGCACAGGCTGAAGAGTCTGACTGACCTGAGTTTAAATTAAAATTCCACCACTTCCAAGCTGAGTGACCTTTAAAAATTTATTTGAACTTCTCTACCCAAGTGTCTTCTGTGGAGTTTGTAACCACCCATCGGGTTCACCTTGCCTGCTGCCCAGATAAAGCCAATTTATCAAGACAGGGGAATTGCAATAGAGAAAGAGTTTAATTCATGCAGAGCTGGGTAAGTGGGAGACAAGTTTTATTACTCAAATTGGTCTCCCTGAAAATGTGGAGACTGGGTTTTTTTTTGTTAAGGATAATTTGGGAGATAGGTGGCTAGGATAGTTGGGAATACTAATGGGTTTGGTCTGAGTTGAAATCATAGGGGGTCAAAGTGGGTTCTTCTTGCTGTCTTCTGTTCCTGGGTGAGCCAGGACTGGTTGAGCCAGATTATCAGTCTGGGTGGCTCCAGCTGGTGCATCAGAATGCAGGGTCTGAAAGATATCTCAACCACCAATCTTAGGTTTTACAATAGTGATTTTATCCCTAGGAGCAATGGAGAGGTTCAAATCTTATGGCCTCTGGTTGCGTAACTCCTAAACAGTAATTTCTAATCTTGTGGCTATTTGTTAGTCCTACAAAGGCAGTCTGGAATCCAGGCAAGAAGGGGGTTTATTTCAGGAAAGGGTTATTATCTTTGTTTCAAAGTTAAAATATAAACTAAGTTCCTCTAAAAGTTAGTTTGGTCTTGGCCCAAGAATGAACAAGGACAGCGTGGAGGTTAGCAAGATGGAGTCAGTTAGGTCAAATCTGTTTCACTGTCATAATTTTTGCAAAGGTGGTTTCAAGTTTTGGTGAAGATTAAATGAGATAAGGTTTGTGTGGCACTGAGCACACTGTCTGACGCATAATAAACCTCCACATATTAGTGATTATTAGCATTGTTATTATCCATGCTAGCAATACCAAGGACATGGTTGTAGGAGTAGAATCCCAGAGTAGAGATGGTGGTTATTGAAGTCAGGTAGGATGAGGAATGAGGCTAGCAAGTAGTGGATGGGTCATCCTCATTCCACAAGGCAATAGGAGATAGGTGTGGACAAGAAGACTGAGTCAGGAGCTGGATTTCTAAGTGAATATTGGAAAATGAGGAGGAGATTGGCAGACAATAGTGAGAAAGGATAGAAGTTACTGTAGGTGATTCTCAACATCCTCAAAAGAGGAGGAATGGATTCTACATGACTTTGGAAATGGAGTCATCTGGAGGAATGATAGGAAGATCTAGCCAGACAACCCTGGCTCTCAGTACTCCATGGGAGCATGGGAGCTACAGGGAGAATTCCAAGAAGTAGATTTCAGATCCCCATATGTAAAAGTCTTTCAGCAGCATACGTTAATTCAGCAAATAGCCATGAAACATGTAGCACAGGCCAGGCACTGTTCTAGTTACTAGGGATACAACAGTGAATAAAATAGTCAAGGCTCCCTGCCTTCATGGAGCTTACATTTATTTTTACATAGGATTTGGCAGAATGTAAGGGCCAAGTAATACATGCAGGCCTTGATAATTCCAGAGAGTATTAATCCAAAATAGTTTCTGTTCATTCCAAAGTTTTAAAGCCAAAATTTTAAAGCAAAAATTTGCGTGGAGTGTTTGATGCAGGAAGGATTTGGGGCTTTTTTCTTAATGTTTTCAGACTGTTTCTAAACCAGATCTATTTAGGGGAATCTTACAAACTGTGCTTTCAAAATCTTTTTAGTCATGTGTTTGAGAGTTCTGGGTATGTAGAAACAACAGACCTCATTGAGGCTGCAGCCCCTTGTTCAATGATGTATCTCCTCTACCTGAGAATAATAACTGCTTGCTCAGACATGTGGGTTCTGTGGTTCTAAATCTGAGCACTAAGTACAGTCATGTATCACTTAACGATGGGGATATGTTGTGAGAAATGCCTTGGTGATGATTTCGTCACTGTACAAACATGGTAGAGGTACTCCCACAAACCTAGATGGTACAGCCTACTGTACACCTAGGCTATATGGTATACTGATTGCTTCTAGGCTACAAACCTGTACAGAATTCTGTGGTCTAACACAGTAAGTATTCTTATATCAAAACATATCTAAACATAGAAAAGGTACAGTAAAAATACAGTATGGTAATCTTACAGGACCACCACTGTATGTGTGGTATGTCATAGACTGAAACTTTAGGTGGTGCCTGACTATACAAAAAAAAAAAAAAATGCAACAGGAATGAGGTCACTGGAAACTGGAAGTGATGGAGAAATGTAAATCAAAAAGTCTTTGGAGGGTGAAGAGCAGACACAGATGGGAAAGTTAATGTGAATGGAGGCAAACAATGTCTGCCTGCTATGTAAGAATGTCTTTTTTTTTTTTTTTTTTTTTTTTTTTGAGACAAGGTCTTCCTCTATTGCCCAAGCCAGAATGCAGTGGCATGGTCATAGCTCACTGCAGTCTCCACCTCCCAGGCTCAAGCGATCCTTCCACCTCAGCATCCTAAGTAGCTAGGATGACAAGTGTGTACTAGCACACCTGGCTACAAATTTTAATTTTTTGTAGATATGGGATCTCCCTGTGTTGCCTAGGCTGGTCTTCAACTCCTAGGCTTAAGCGATCCTCCTGCCTTGGCCCTCCCAGTGTGCTGGGATTACAGGCATGAACTACCATGCCCAGCCAAGAATGACTTTTGGAAATTCTTCCTTTAAAAAAATCACTCTTCATCTATGTTAAAATGCTATGGTATTTCATTGCCCAGCATGCAGAATACAGGGAGAAGCTGGTAGAATATTATCAAATGTATTTAAACATGTGACAACGTTGTACTTACCTTCCAATTACTAGTAGACTTCAGAGGGCAGAAGGTTGCCAGCTCATTCATCTGGTCATTACTTATCTTGACCAAAAGCCCACGAGAATATATACTGAAAGAATAAAGCTTTCATTACCATTTAATGTTTTTCCTTAAAGCCTTATTTTAATACTGTGAAACCAGATTTCAGAGAATGTCATAATTAAGATTTTCATAAAAAGAAACATTTAATACTATTTAAACATATAATGACTCCCAGTGCTACCGGAATTCATTCACATCATAAACCAACTAAAATGGGCTTTAATCTCTACGGTGACCATGCTGCATTTACTTAACCTTAATATACCACTATCAAGACCAATTTATGAGCCACACTAAAATAATTATCATTGTTTTATTATAATTTCACCTTATTAACCAGAAATGTTAATCTGGTTAATCATCTACCATATTCACCAGACTCTGAATAATTGGCAGTTCTTTTAAAAAATCAAATGTGTCCTGGAAAGAGGGGTATATGCCAACTCAAGGATGTTTTAAAGAATGTGCTGGGGACTCATGGCCACTCTAAAAGAGGAGTTCCAGAAATGTTGAAGCATTTTGGGAATAACTGTATAGTCTTTCAGGTCTTCTACTTTGAAGAGAAAATGACTTAGATAGATAGATTTGTATATACCTTTGGGATTCATCAGATTACTTTGTAGTCACAAGTCAGATTGAGTTTTGACTGGAGCAGGTCATTTGGCAACTATTTGATAGAAAAATATTAAATAGTTTACTGGAAAGAGAATGTCTTGGCAGATCTCTGAGGCTTATGTGTAGGTGTTCTCAGGAATCCTCCCGGGAGCCTGCTTTTGTGGGTTCCTTGGGAATGGTTTCAAGGTGAGCAGCAGGAGCCCTCAAGGCCGAAGAGGCTGAAATGCGTTAAGTAGGCTGGAGTCAGATGACGCACCACAGCCACCATATCCTGACAGTGGACGAGTCACTCTCTGGGACCTATTTTCCTAATCTATCAAATGATGGAGTTGGGCTGAACAAGGGCTGCATTTCTTTCTAGGATTTTCTGGAAACGGGGATTATATCCATGCTTTCGTTGGAGATTTTATTTTAACTAAGGAAGCTGAATGCTGAAGGAGAGGAATTTTGTCTACGAACAAAATTTGTTATAAAAGTAATTCATACTTTGTGCAAAAAATTACAACAATGCAGAAGTGTATAAACAAAGTAAAAACCTCTTCCCTTAACTCAGCACTCAGGTTAATTGTTCTGTATATCCTGAACAGAACATTCAGGCTCACACTAGCCATCTTTGAGGCAGTAGTTAAGACTCTAAATCTTTTCCTATGTTTTCATGGTTCTTACAGTTGGTGAGATGGAAGAGTAACATTTGTGGAAGTCTTTTTTTTTTCCTTCTAAAAAGGAAATTCAGATCATCTAGCCCATATAAATCCATATGAAGAAGTTAAGTTCCAATACTTGAAAATAACTTATACTATTACTAGAGTAATAGTAATAGTTAAATAAAATAAAAATTGCAAAAGACAAAAGAAAATACATTAAAATGGTAATAGCAGTTTTACACAGGTGACAGGATTTTGAGGTATTGTTTTTTCTGTTCTTCCTCGATTGAGGCAATACATTTTGTGTTACTTGTATAATAAAAAAGTAGCTTTACATACTAGAATAGTTGGTTGATTGGCTTCAAACCAAACAGTCCAATAACTGATGCATTAAATCTTTATTGACTAAACAGCTTAAAAATTATTACTGCTATTTCCTTTTATTTGTTGTGAATTTTACTCAGAATTAAAGATAAATGATTATATTAGTAATTACAGGAAAACTAGTAAAAAATCTTAAAGACATTGAATGGGTTAATGTTCTGAGCAGCTATGGAATGCAAGGCACTGTGGGAGTGGGGTGAGTCTGCTCCCCGCAAAAGCTCAGGGTCTGGCAGGGGAGGTGAGATAAAAACCCATAGCCATACACTAGCTGGCCTGTCCTGAGGGTTGTGAGACACAAGATGCTAGGAGACCAGAAAAGAAAGAAATGTCTCGACGTGAGGAGAAATCAAGGAAAGCATGGTTTTAGAAAATGGATGGGATGTTTTTTGTACCGAGAGACTGAAGAGGCTTTTGAAGGTGGAGGGAAGGCAAACTGGCATAAAGATGCCAATACCAGGTCTTATCAGGAAGAACAGAATCCAGTTTGGCTGGAGCATAGGGCACATGTAGGGGAAGGGAGAGGACTGGCATGGGGGCAGAAGGGGACTTGAATGTCAGGTGACAGTCAAAGCTTGCACTCTAATACGTAGGTGATTGATAGGTGATCTTGGGGGCTTTTGAGCAGAAAGAGTGGATAATAATACTGGCTTAGGACAATCCCTTTGGCTTTGGCCAAATTGTGACTCAGGTAAGGGACAGTTGGGGGAGACAAAGATGGGAAGATGCACGATAAATGGGCCCTGTGCTTGGCAGGAAGGCAGTGCAATATTTTGTAGAAATAGACGTAGCAGAGCAGGCGCCCAGCATTCAGTGAGACCGCAGTTCAAACCCCATACAGACTCTTAGCTGCGGCATGACTTGAAGCTGGTACTAACTCCCCTGAACCTGTCTCATCTACGAAATGGGCATAGTAGCACCTATGTCATAGGGTTGCTTTATGGCAGGTAATTATTCTTGTAAAGCATTTAGCACAGCTCTGATGACACATGGTGAATGCTCAGTAAATATTAATGTCACTAATTCCAGTCAATTCCATTAACTGGAATTAATTAGTTGGAGTTAGGAAGGAACCGGGTGTCAGCTGGGTCGACTAAGGGAAGCAGAGATCTCAGGAAGCAGTACATGGTGGTACGGTGGGAGCATGGCATCTGTCGGGGAGACTGCAGTGGGATCCCACCTCTACTGCCGGCCAGCTGTGATCTTGTACAGGCTACTTAACCCTTCTAGCTCAGTTTCCTTAGCTGTAAAGCCAGCACAGTGTTACCATGGAGCTGGTGTGAGAGTCAAGTGAGATAATTAATGCATGTTAAGTGTGTAGTATGTGCCTGATACATTGTTAGTGCCCAGTAAATGTTAGTTATCAAGTGAGGGGTGTGATGTGGGGTTGAATAGATTCACCTCTTCCACTCACAGAGGCAGGATGTGCAAGGAGTGGAGACATGCAGCAAGGGATTGGGCATGAAGGATCAGGCCTGGGGAGAACACTCGGCCTGGAGATACTCAGGAGTCCCTGGCCCAGAGGAGATTACAACTCTGCAGAGAGATGAGCCACGAGTGGAGTATTAGATATAGGCCTAAGGAAGCAATCAGACACTTCCAGAATAAAGGACATTTGCTAAGACAGCTGGCCTGGATGCTTCACGAAGTGTCATGGGAAAATATGTCGGGGTTGTTCTAGACTAAAAGTGACTAGAGTTGAAACCAAAAGAATGTATGAACCTTGATGGGACCGGTTTTTTTTTTTTTTTTTAAAGACATTCTGGAGACAATTGTTGAATACTGATTAAGGGCTCTATATTAAAGGTTATAAAGAAGTTACTGTTTATATTTTTAGGCATGATAATCTTATTGTAATCATGTAGAACAGTGTCTTTGTTCTCAGGAAATCTCTGTGGAAATACTCAGGGGTGAAATGTCATTTTACGTACACATGCATGGGGTGGGGAGAACAGTAAATCTGGCAAAATGTTAACTATTCAATCCAAGTGGAGAGTATGTATCTGAGTATTCATTGTGCTAGCCTTTCAACTTTTTCTGGATGTGTGGAATTTTTCAATATAAAAAAAGAGAGAGAAAAAAAGAGGCCTGTGAAAAATCTGGGAACCAGTATACAACAGGAAAAGGAATTCTTTGGAGGAAAAACAGGATCCACCTACCAAGAGAGCAATTTCAAGAAGGGAGAGATTAAGCAAAATGAAGGCTGCAAATAGAGCATCATATTTGGTCACTGAGAGATCGCGGCGGCTTGGAAATAGTCCACTGTAGCAGAGAAAACTGAATCAGAGTGAAGGAGTAAAAACTGGGGAGGAAGTATAGGTAGCAAGGACTTGTTGGCCCTTCCGGGTTAAGTCTTTCTTTTCAGTAAGAAAGGGAGACTGAGTATTGATGAGGAAGATCCTGGGGGAAAGGGAGGGACTGAGACAGCGAAAGGGGGAATACTACAGGAGGAAAGACCCAGTAAACGTGAGAGAGGAATGGGATGGAAAATGACAGAAAGACATAGCCTTATGCGAAGGGATGCTTTCCCCTTCAGCCCAGAGGTGAGGACTATGACGACACGTGGGGAAGAAACCCTCTTCCTAGTGACAAGGGGATGAGGTGATGTCTTGCTAAGGTGGCAGATGTGAGGCCTGAAAGTGAACATATGTGCCACACTTGTCGTTAGGTCTGAACCAAGGGAAAGATGGCCGAGGGGAGACAGAGTGCACCTGGTATTGGTTGAATAATATGGGGAGTAAAAAAGGGGGCTCTTTGGGACTGCCCCAATGAGGGCTAGAGATGATGCGGGTCTACAGCAGTCACGGAAACTAGAGGGGACATCCCTCCGACCCTTCAGAACGTGGTATTGGGCAGATTATGCATTAGGAACTCTTTTTTTGGGTAAAAAGCTTTCTCATTTCCCGGCACCCTCCACCTTGGGCTGCTGGAGGCACATGGTGTGATAAGTCTTTGGTATGGAATGAAGCGCTCTATCCTTTCAAAGTCACCAGGTTCGGGTTCCCAGCCCTAAGTGGTCATGGCACCAGGGGGTCTGGGTTCACGGGGCTGCTGGAGCTCTCGGGTGTTCCGTATGCATCCTTGCATGCATGCCCACGAAAGGCCGCCCAGGCACCCCAGGTGACCCCATGGAAGTGAG
Organism: Rhinopithecus roxellana; assembly: GCF_007565055.1. Classification (NCBI taxonomy): domain Eukaryota; kingdom Metazoa; phylum Chordata; class Mammalia; order Primates; family Cercopithecidae; genus Rhinopithecus; species Rhinopithecus roxellana. Next base: position 65,586,773 of record NC_044551.1, read on the forward strand.
TTTTGGTTCTGCTCTGGCTTCGAAGTGCTTCTCAAGCTGAAGTCTTAGGGCGCGGAAGGCCCTACAGTTAGCTGGAGCTTCCAAGTCAGTAGCGGCTGCTGCGGGCCTGGCTTCGGTCCCAGCGGGGGCTGAAGGCGTTGGTCGGAGAAGCGCTGGCCTGGGGTGGGGAAGTGGCCACACCCCTACAGGAGGACCTTTGTGATGACGCAGCTGTCCCTGTCCCCCTCGGGGTCGTCCTTGAGCGGCAGCGCAGTGGGGGCCCAACCCGAGGCGCCCTCACGGCAGCTCACCTCCCGCAGCCGCGCCTGCAGCGCCTCCCGCTCGGCCTGCAGCTCCCGGCGCGCCTGGGCCGCGGCGCGCTCCTCCTCCTGCAGCGCCCTCCGCCTCCGCTCCAGGGCGCGCTCACCCTGCTCCACGGCTGCCTCACGCCGCTCCAGCTCCCGCTCTCGCCGGCTGCCGCGCACAGCCAGTGCGCCCATCTGTTCCAGCAGGCGCGCCCAGTCGCCCTCGGGGGCCGCAGCGGGGACGGGCGGCGGCGGGCAGGGCGCAGCAGGTGGTGAGTGCCGGGCGCCGCTGCTCTCCAGCTCCCGCCAGTGCGCGCTCTTCAGGTGCCTCCACAGTGCCGAGGTCCCTGCGTGGAAGCCCGGGCCGCGGCCCACCTGCTCCCCGCACAGACGGCAGGTGGCCCAGTGGCCCGAGGGATGCCCGGGGCGCCCCGGGGCCAGGTGGAAGTAGCCCCAGGCCTCGGAGTACGGCGCCCCCAGGCGGCCGGGAGGCATTGGCGCTGGCCCCAGTCCCGGACACTGACCGCCCGGAGCCGCCGCGTCGTCTGCCCGCGGGCCTCGTCCACAGTGCAGGCCGGCTCGCCACTCCTCATTCTGCGGCGCCCGCACGCTGGGGAGCAGGGGAAGAATAATAATGAGTGTTAGGATCACGCACACAGTTCCTAGACTAGAGTTAGTCTAAGAAAGCATGCCGCCCTCCATTTTCTTACCGATAAAAATCCTATAGTGTGGGTAGATTTCTAGGTTTCTAATTAATCTTCAGTATTAAGTGTTGATTCCTCAGGGAAAAAACTTAAAAATGTCTAGCCCTTCCTATACTAGGAATCCTCTTTGAAATCAAGTGGATCCCTAGTCAACAAGTATTTATACTAATAGCGGGAGGCTAAGCTGCTTGAACGGAAAGAACTAGCTAACTCCGCGCAGTGTCTGTGTTAGCTTTAACTAGTCTCTGCTTTCTTAACAATAACAACAACAATAAAAAAGGTACTGTCTTCAGAATAACAGCGAGGCTTCCTTATGCAGTCTTCTCTGGGTGCTGCACAGCACACTTCAGCAATGACCAGAACAAAGCTTTGGGAATGAAAATTTTGTTTCTTAAACTTCAGGAGTGGAAGAGCCAGTGGTGAACAGCCTTTTAAAAAGCTTTCGGCTGGGCGCGGTGGCTCAAGCCTGTAATCCCAGCACTTTGGGAGGCCGAGATGGGCGGATCACGAGGTCAGGAGATCGAGTCCATCCTGGCTAACATGGTGAAACCCCGTCTCTACTAAAATATACAAAAAACTAGCCGGGCGAGGTGGCGGGCGCCTGTAGTCCCAGCTACTCAGGAGGCTGAGGCAGGAGAATGGCGTGAACCCGGGAGGCGGAGCTTGCAGTGAGCTGAGATCCAGCCACTGCACTCCAGCCTGGGCAACAGAGTGAGACTCCATCTCAAAACAAACAAACAAACAAACAAACAAAAAAAGCTTTCAATGACTGTATGCTTTTCAAGATAAAAATATGTTTTTGTGATTATAAAAACAATTACTATGAGAAAATCGGCAGTACTGAAAGCAATGCTTTTAAGATATGCACATTTAGGAAATGGCAATATCCAAAGCAGCACTCTAAATTTTTACCTTTAAATTAGACAGTGGGTCATTTCCCAAGGACTCTGGGGTCCCTGTCATTGCCTCAGGGTTTCCAACCATCTCAGGTTCCACGGGTAGAAACAAGGCATGCAACACGATTCCTGAGTTCCGAAGAACCATCAGCAGTGCTAGGAGTAAATTCAGAGGACAGGCAGGCCAGTGAAAGAAATGCATTCAAACCACCTTAAAGATAGATACTAGAAATAATGAGCAGCGCCATGCCCTCGTTCACTTTTTCTAACCCTTTCATAGATCCCCAAGGAATAAAACAAATAAAATTAGTTTTCTTTATTGTTTGTGCTAACTAAAAGATCCCCTCTACATATTGGCAAGATACAAAGTTTGCTCAATACTTTTAATTAAGGAAGAAAAAGAAATAAAAGTAATAATGTCTTGCTTTGTTCAACACAAAATCTGTTAAAAGGATCCAAACATAATGCAATGACTGTCACCGCAGTCTTTTTTATTAGGAAAATAATTCACCACTGCAATAACCTATTAAAGAAAAGGGAATACAAAAAAAGGTGAAGTTTATTCCTTAGGAAATAAGTTCACAAAGGACCAAATGTGTGATTCTAGATGAATTTGCTTTGAAAGTTGAAAAACAATGACAAGAAAACACATGACAGACTTCTTGGCCTCTTTTGAGAACTTAGGGAGAAAAGGGCAAGGTGAGACCCAGGTACAGTGAGATCAGTGCTGCTCATGCTGTCAGATTTTGAACCAGCAGCCATGGAGATGACAAAGTTCCAGAATCTTTCTTGTTAAACACAACTGGAAAAAACTGAAGACAAAGATGAGAATAGGAAAACTAAGCTGCTATAGTAACAGTAGCATTTAGTGTAAACTATGAATTCAGTTGCTAATACTCTTGTTAGAGATGCACTGTACTTTTCTAAAGCTAAGTATTCTTTTTCCCACCAAGCAGGTCCACTCCGGATCAGGTATGACATTTAACATATCTCATTTATTATTATTATTATTACTTTTTTTTTTTTGAGACAGAGTCTCGCTCTGTCGCCCAGGCTGGAGCGCAGTGGCCGGATCTCAGCTCACTGCAAGCTCCGCCTCCCGGGTTTACGCCATTCTCCTGCCTCAGCCTCCCGAGTAGCTGGGACTACAGGCGCCCGCCACTTCGCCCGGCTAATTTTTTGTATTTTTTTTAGTAGAGACGGGGTTTCACCGTGTTAGCCAGGATGGTCTCGATCTCCTGACCTCGTGATCCGCCCGTCTCGGCCTCCCAAAGTGCTGGGATTACAGGCTTGAGCCACCGCGCCCGGCCAACATATCTCATTTTTTAAAAAAGATAACAGATCTACCAGAATCATCAAAAAAGACAAGTACCATGCGTCTTCTAACAAGGAAATGGCTATTTACATGTCTTCTGATATACAGGCATTGATTTAAATATGGTCACTCATGATAAAGACCAATTAGCATAAAAAATCTTTAGAAATTAAAGGCTACATTTCCCCCCAAGAGATTTATTACATTGCTGAAGTCTCAAAAGTGGGGGAAAGTAGGATGAGGAGTTACAGACCACCTTTAAGAATGGTATTTTTGTGGCCAGTAAATATTATGGTTATGTAACATTATGGTTGCTAAACGGGGTAAGATGTGTTATAAACATTTTTAAAATTATCTAAAGACTTAGAATTTTTTCTATACTTTTTTCTTTTTTAAAATTTCTATTTCCTTCTATATTGAATCTGATCTTTCCCAAGGTCCTTTTTTATACGTTTTATACCTTTTTTATACGTTTCTTATAACATCAAGAGTATTGCTTTGCATTCTGATATGCTTGAGCTAAAGCTTGGAAACTGCACATAAACCCGCAGATTGTCTTACTTGTGCCAAAGTCTGAGAGTCATCCTTACTGATGTGCCCCTAATAGAGCCAGAGGTGACCGATTATTGTCATGCTTTTTACCTCTCCGGGTTTCTTTAAAAACTGGAATGCCCAGAGGGAGTGTTGCACAAGTGAATGCCATCTGTTAGGAGTTAAAGTGGGCACAAGGTGAGAAGCACTGACTTTGACGTCTTAATCCTTTTGACCTAGTGGAAGCCTCACCTGAGCCAGGGACAAGCCGCATCACAAATGTCGGCCAGCACAGCGCTGCCCCTCCGAGGGTGGCAGGGGGACATCCTCTGCCTGGGCAGCCCTTCGATTTTGGAGGTCGTAACCGGTGGAAGGCAGCATGGGGCAGAACTGCCTCACCTTCTCAGTCCTCCACACCATGCGGCTATATTCTAGCTCAATACAATCCTCAGTCTCAGTATCTACCGTAACAGCCTGGTTAGCTCTGCTAAACAACCCGAGTGCATTTCAGCTGCCCCTGCAATGTGGAGGGGGAGAAAGCTCTTCAGACAATTCAGCCACAACCATAACACACAAAGGGCTCTTCAAACCGACAATAAAAAGACAAAGGGCCTGAGAGAAAAACAGACGAGAAATATGAGTAGGCAAATGACCTAACAGCAAACTCAAATAGCCAGGAAATTTGTGAAAAGGTGCATAACATCACTTATATTCATGGAAATGCTATTAAAGTAGCAGGAAGGTATCATTTTACATCCATCACACCAAGAAACATTAAGAGGTCTAACAGTCAAAGTTACAAGGGAGGTAGAGAAAAGGCACACACTCCTCAATTACTAGTGAAGATGGGATGGATTTTAGGAAAGCATTCTGGCCCCTCCCTCCCTCCCTCCCTCTCTCCCTCCCTCCCTTCCTTCCTTCCCAGGGTCTTGCTGGGTCACCTAGGCTGGAGTACAGTGGCACAATCATGGCTCACTGCAAACCTCTGCTTCCCGGGCTCAAGAAGTGATCCTCCCACCTCAGCATCCAAAGTAGCTGGGACTACAGGTGCATGCCACCATGCTTGGCTAATTTTTGTATTTTTTGGTAGAGACGGGGTCTATGTTACCCAGGCTGGTCTTTCTTGAACTCCTGGGCTCAAGTGATCCACCTGCCTCAGCCTCCCAAAGTGCTGGGGTTACAGTCATGAGCATACCCAATGAGAATGCGTATCATTAATTCTGTGGTTAGCTAATAAGAAGAAAATGAAAAGAGCTCTCCCTCAATTTTTCCTTGAACACTTTTTTTTTTTAAACTAACACAAAGGTGCCAGTGAATTTGAGTATTTTGCTTACACCCATCCACTCCATCCAACTCTCATTCAAATGCTCATTGTGCATCTGCTAAGGTCAGATGTGTGCTTTCTGCCAAGCATTCCAAGAGGAACGTCACAAAGTCTCTGCTCGCAGGAAGCGTACCGTCTGGTGGGGAAAGAGATGCTTCCAACAATAATTCTGATACCTGTGTGATAGGGCCGGCTGCAGTTTCTATATTAATTAAAAATAGAGGCTGGGCTCGGTGGCTCACGCCTATAATCCCAACACTTTGGAAGGCCCAAGCAGGTGGATCACCTGAGGTCAGGAGTTCAAGAGCAGCTTGGCCAACGTGGTGAAACCTTGTCTCTACTAAAAATACAAAAATTAGCTGGGCGTGGTGGCAGGTGCCTACATTCCCAGCTACTCGAGAGGCTGAGGTAGGAGAATTGCTTGAACCTGGGAGGTGGAGGTTGCAATGAGCCGAGATAGCACCATTGCATTCCAGTCTGGGTGACAAGAGCGAAACTCTGTCTCAAGAAAAAAAAAAAAAAGATAAAACCTGAGATTCTACTCCTGGGGATCTCTTCTATAGAACTAACAGCACCAATAAACAGTCTCGTGTCAGGATGTTCATTACAGAATCATGTAGAGTGACAAGAAACTGTAAGCAAGGGAATGCCTGCCACCAGGAAGATGGCTGAGTATATAACATATGTTCATATCAGGGAATATTATACAGCAATTAAAGAGGAATAGCATGAAGTTCTGTTCAGTGTCTTAGAAGGATATCTGGAGGAACTGTTCAGGGAGAAAAGAGAGATGCAATAGATTGTATAATATGATCCCACTATTATTAAGTAATACACATATCTGTATAGGCAATATACAGACACAGATGAAGAAAAATAAAGAAGGAGATACTATGGGTTGAGGCAATGGTAACTGATGTGAAAGAAGCGAGAAGGGGAAGAGGTAAACACAAAAGCAAAAGCAATAAGATGCTAAGAAAGCATGCATGTGATCACGTGTATACATTTAGGGAAAGTGTGTGTATCACAGGATCTCTACAAAAATAAAAAATAACTTTACAAAACAACCCCTGGGGCAGGGTGCGGTGGCTCACACCTGGAATCCCAGCCCTTTGGGAGGCCGAGGCAGGTGGATCACCTGAGGTCAGGAGTTCAGAAGACCAGCCTGGCCAACATGGTGAAACCCCATCTCTACAAAAAATAGAAAAAATTAGCTGGGCGTGGTGGCGCATGCCTGTAATCCCGGCTACTCCGGAGGCTGAGGCAGGAGAATTGCTTGAACCTGGGAGGCGGAGGTTGCAGTGAGCCGAGAGAGCCAAGATTGCACGATTGCACTCCAGCCCGGGCAACAAGAGTGAAACCCCATCTCAGAAAAACAAAAAACAAAAACCAAAAAAACAAAACAACCCTTGGCTCCTCAGGTGTGTGAGCTCAGGAAGGGCCAGCCCAGCCTTAACTGTGGAGGCTGGTGGGACAGTCCCATGGGGAAGCCCACTGCTGTGCCGCCTGGAGGAGGAAACCTAGCCTGTGGGGCAGCTCATTGTTACGTGGTTTGTTGTGCTCTGCAGAAGGAGATTCTGTATGCACACCCAGGATGTCATGGAAGAGGAGCTCATCCCATTCATCTCCCTGGCACAGAGTAGACACTTGGGGGATGCTGCATTAAATGAAATGAACCTGACTCTGTTTCTTTAGCCCCAGCTCACCCGAGTCTCAATCTTCCCATCTGTCAAGAGAAATAAGATTATTTGCCTCTAAACAGGTGGCTGAGATCAGACAGTGCAAATGATGTCACTGTTGGACTCTCCGGTGTTATATAAATTCAAGGCATGAACAAAAAAGAAACTACCGATATTTACTACTCAGACACATCCACGTTAAGATTTTAGTGGTTAAAAGGCAGTTATTTTTCCATCTGACATTATGTTATTGAACAAAGTAAGTAGTCTAAGTTGGGGGAATCCCCTTGGGAGTTGTTTGAGTACAAAGAACAAATAAAAAGAGTAACAGATCCAAGACCCTTACCCCTTAAATTTATTTTCACTTCCTAAATTGACCTTCATGCAAAACAGGTTGCTTATCACTAAGGTAAAATAAGATAATGAGGAGGTTTAATTAGCCAAAGCCCTGTGATAAGCATTTCTTCCTTATCAAATACCCAATGAGAATGCATATCATTAATTCTGTGGTTAGCTAATAAGAAGAAAATGAAAAGTAACAGCTCCCTTAATTTTTCCTTGAAATTTTTTTTAAACTAACACAAAGGTGCCAATGAATGTGAATATTTTGCTTACATCCATCCACTCCATCCAACTCTCATTCAAATGCTCCTTGTGCACCCGCTAAGGTCAGGTGCGTGCTTTCTGCCAAGCATTCCAAGAGGAACGTCACATAGTATCTGCCCTCAGGAAGCGTACCCTCTGGTTGGGAAAGATGCTTCCAACAATAATTCTGATACCTGTGTGATACGGTTTGGCTGTGTCCCCACCCAACTCTCATCTTGAATTGTACTCCCATAATTCCCACGTGTTGTGGGAGGGAACTGGTGGGAGATAATTGAATCATGGGTGTGGTTTCTCCCATACTGTTCTTGTGCTAGTGAATAAATCTCTTGAGATCGGATGGTTTTATAAACAAGAAGCCCTTTTCGTTTGACCCTCATTCTAGCTCATGCCGCAGCCAGTTAAGAAGTGCCTTTCGCCTTCCGCCATGATGGTTAGGCCTCCCTAGCCACGTGGAACTTTAAGTCCATTAAACCTCTTTCTTTTATAAATTGCCCAGTCTTGGGTATGTCTTTATCAGCAGCGCGAAAACAGACTACTAACAGACTGTGGTAAAGGTGAAATCAGTGCCCGCTCCTTCAGGTGAATTCCATTACATAATCTCCACTGGGGAAGGGGTGGGCATGGGCAGCTCCTGGGAGCTGATCTCTTAGGGACCCTAACACAGAAGTTCATGCAGTTCAGCATCCCTTCCCCTTCCATGCCCCACAGGGCACAAACGCATTGTCATCCACCACCAAAACACATTATCCTTAGTACTCGACTCCAATAAAGTTCCAGTTCCTCAGTTGTATAATGAGGCTTCCAAGCTCCTATTTTAAAAGAAAGTTTCTTGAAGCTACAGAAAAGCACTGCTAACATGAAATTAACAGTGGAAATCTCTGAGTGCAATTTCAGGGTGAAAAAAACTGAAAAGACAAACACAGATTTTAGATATTTCAAGGAAGGAGAGAGAGTAGTGTTGCTGGTATCATGCCTCTGCACTGGCTGTAGCTGAGTTTCATGTGAGTATCCATTATTTGGAAGGAGTTCTTAAATCTAAGCCTGTGGAAGACAATAAATTCACATTAATTATCTCTCCATTTGACTCAGTTTCTGCAGAAGTTCTATCCTTCTGATAAACTATCAGATTCAATCCCAGATTCCTCGGTATGATGTCCCTGAATACCAATATAAAGAATAAAGGAAGAAATCAAAACCTGGGTGAATAATCTGTATAAATATGGGCATATACACAAGGTATGATTGTAATATTGACAGTCATCCTATAAAGCACCCACAAAAGTTAATTGTATTATTTTATACTTATGCCTGTGCACATAAAAAAATATTTGACACGCTAAAGGCTGAAGAAACAGGCACTGTTCTCAAAAGGGCATAGCAAATTCATTACACTTCTATTTGTCCTTTCATACTCAAGGCTACTCACTGTAGTTGGGTTAACCAGGCAGAGTTTAAACCAATATATGTTGGTTGAGCCTGGATCTTAGATGAGAAATTCACACTCATGTGAAATTCACACAGACATATGTGGAAACACTAAAAACATTTTCTTTTACTTCATCCACCAGTGACTTTGATCAAAGTAGAACAAAATAATTAATACAAGTAATTAGAGTTGACAACTGAAGTGTCAAGAAAACCACAGTTCATCTGTTATCTGTCCATCTCTGTTGAAATATTAATTTACTGCCATATATTAATCTATTTATAAACAGATCCAGACAATTAGAAAAATTAGTCTGGAATCACCAGGCTGAAGGCTTAGCTGAAGTTAAAAGACAAGTAAAAATGCCTCCAAAGTGTAAAACCTGAGTTGGGGAATAAATGGTAAAATGTGTAAAAGTTTAGAAAAAGGTTATATGTGGACTGTAAAAAATACACTGGACTCACAGGTAATTATGTGGTGAATCAGAGATGTTTCTTAAATGTCATAAGCCAAACTCTTAGATATTTCTACCATTAGCTAAAAGGCAGAAAAGCACTCTCTCTATTAATGCACTTTTTAAAATGACAATTGTGACGTGTTCTGCCCTTAAAGTGGACCTTTATTTCAGGCCTGCATCACTTTGCTTAATAGATATGGTACTAAAGATTAAGGTGGTGATCCATTTTATCTTGTAAAAATGCAAAATTTAATTTGAGTTATAGGAATTTAAAGCCGCCCTACTTTGAAGGCCTTTGTGACTCAAAGATTTTTTAATTTAATTTTTAGATTGAGAACTACCTGGCTTGGGCTTTTGGTCTTTTTATAATATATATCGCTGTCTACTTTTTTAAATTCTTGGCTGCCTCAAGCTATTCTTGCCTCCAAAAGCTGTCATCATAATATATGAATAAAAACAGCAGAAAATAATTACCCTAATTAGGTCAATGTAGTAAGTTGTTTCTACAACGGCTTCTCTTAAACACCTTATCTTTGTAGTCTTGGCTAATTAGACATTCGACTAGTGGTAAGTATTTACTTTTTCCTTCAAGGGGGTTTTTGCTTTGGTAAACCTCGGACATTTGGTTAGTGCAACAAATCACAGAAACTGCTCCAGCGCACTCCGAAAGGAGCGGAAAATTCTTTTGTTTGGAGGCCACGAGGGGTGGGGGAGGGGTGCGGATTCTGGTTAAGCTTTTGGCTTGCATTCACTTTCTCCCTCCGAAAGTGGGCGACATCAAGTAAGTCCCAATTACAGCAAGAACCCACTGCAGGGCGCCCAACCGCTTGCCCAGTAAAAAGACTGTAATCAGTCAACTTTAATAAAGGGAGAGCAGGAGAGTGGCAACGAATTTCCACATTCCGAACTAGCCTGTCGAAAGCGGAGTGTAGGGAAAGAGCAAGAATGAGGCACTGGAAGATGGTGAGCGGGGCCTTGCTGCAGAATCCCAGGCCCACCTGCCTTCTCACAATCGCGACAGCCGGCCCGAAGAAGGGCAGCCCAGCGAAAGGCACGCCCCGCGCGGCTGCCAGGGAGGCCGGCGGGGGCGTCCGCGGTCGCTGCTCACCTGCGCTCCCCGCTGCCCGGCCCGGCCCGCCTCGCCCACCGAGTCTCGAAGCCCACACTCACCCCATTACCCGCGAAACGCGGCCGGAGCCGGGGGCTGGTCGGGAGTCCGGGATGGTAGATCCCCCTCCAGGCGCCTCGCTGACATTTTGTCCCGGACGGAAAACCTCCGCGCTTCCCACTTAAAGACACAGCGCTCCATTCACACGTCTGCGAGGAAAGGGGGGGCCGTCATTTGTGGCCTTCACCCGAAAGTGCTAGGGGAGTCGCTCTGAAACCACCAAGGTCCGCGAGCGACAGACTTGTGTTGGCCAGGGTTTAAAGATGACGCAATAGCTGAGTGTGGTTGAAATGTAACTATTGTTGTATAACTTTGCATTAACCTTCCAAGACCTGGATTCCCGGGCCTGAGTCTCAGAGCGCGGTTTGCATCCTTGCAGGCTGTAGGCGCATGATGTCACAAGTTATTAGAAGAAATCCCTCCAACCTAGGTCGGGACAGATGAAGGCGGCGCTTGTTGGTGTTCACCAAAACACCAGCATGGTGTACCAGCTTTGGCTAGATTATACTCAGGTAACGAACAACCCCTGCAACTGAGTAGCTTCAAGGTCCGTTTCTCAAGCGAATTACTGTGGCTGAAGGGAGCTTTCGTAGTACTCCACTAGTTTTCTTCACTCCCGGCTCCAGGCTGAAAGATCAACTTTTCTGGGTCGTGCTCCCTGCTGGGCTGGTAAACCAACTTTGAGGGAGAAGGGGGAAGTCCTGATTTGTAGTGTTTGCTATTTCTGTGATGTTAATACTCCCACTGTGGCCGATTTCAAGCTACAAACAGTCTAACAAGTGGCTTGCCAAGTTCCTGGAAATGTAACGATTAGCTCTTGTACATGACTGGCACAAGCTGCTCCTCAAACTCACATTCCGCATGCCTCAGTTCTGCTCAGGTTCCACTGGTCAAAACTTGCTGTCAGTGGGTGGGGAAGTATACCCCTCTCTTAAGGAAGCCTTGCAAGTCATGTGACAATGAAGCGGGAGAGTTCCCTGATTTCCCCGCTTCCCCCGTCCTTTGCAGGACATGCAACAAGGCTGTGGCTGGTGTGTTCGGTCTCTGCCCTGCTGAAACCCCTTATGGGAGGTGGAGCATGCAGACGGACGGGTGCAGGAGCCGGGGTGCAAAAGCTGGGGCGCTGGGCTTCCAGCCCCACTGCAGTGTCCAGGGGCAGGAGCCTGTGATTCCTGGAGCCCAAATGGGCTTGTGTTACAGTGTGCTCTTTTACCTCACCGTCAGCGGACGGCTTAAGTGTTAACCAGCTCAACAGACCCTCTGCATTTTTACAAGCACAGAGGGTCAATCTGACAGCTTTCTATATCTCGAGCTCTTGTCCCCCCTCCCAGAAAAATCAGGTCACACATGGACTTGAAGGATGGTGAATGCTGGTGAAGTAGAGTAGTGGGGTGGGGGTTATCAGGTGGTAGGGGTGGCAGTCAGTGGGATGGATGGGGAACTGGAAAGGGGATGGAGTAGGAAGATGATCTTCCCTGGAGTTTGACCGTCCAGTGGTGGATTCTCTGACTGTCCCCAGCTGAACTCCTCCTAACATTCCTTCTCTTTACCTGCCGCTCTTCTGCTCTGCTCTTCTGTTCATCTGCTCATCTTTTGCTGCTGGAGCCTGGTTTCTGGAGTTTATTTGGGTACAGGATAGGGGGGTCATGGAGGGCCAAAGGTAACTTTTGGGCACAAGAGCAGGAATGCCTCTCTTCATTTAGGGCCATGGGTTTCCAGGCTTGAGGGTGGGGCCTTTGCCAGGGAACTGCCTTATTCTACCCAGTAGCTCCCTGTCTTCTGCCCTAATCAACAATAAGTGAGCTGAATAATACTCTTAAAAGGAGGACAAGAAATAACTGGGTAGAATAATACAATCCACCTTTCCAATAATGGTTTCGGACAGAAGAAGCTGGTTGGTGTCTTCAAGGGCAGGGGTCACCAACCCGGGCCATGAATCAGTACCCTTTGTACCTGTTAGGAACCTGGTGGCCACAGAGGAGGTGAGTAAGGGGCAAGCAAAAGAGGGAAGCTTCGTCTGTATTTACAGCTGCTCCCCATGACTAACATTGCCGTCTGAGCTCCACTCCTGTTACATCAGCTGGGCATTAGATTCTCATAGGAGCACAATTGTGAACTGTGTGCATTCAAGGGATCTAGGTTGTGTGCCCCTTATGAAAATCTGATGCCTGACGATCTGTCACTATCTCCTATCATGCCCAGATGGGCCCATCTGATTGCAGGAAAACAAACTCAGGGCTCCCCTGATTCTACATTATGGCGAGTTGTATATTTATTTCATTATATATTACCAGTGTAAGAATAATAGAAATAAAGTGCCACAATAAATGTGATGTGCTTGAATCATCCTGAACCCATCCCCACCCCCTGTCCATGGAAAAATTGTCTTCCACGAAACCAGTCCCTGGTGCAAAAAGGTTGGGGATTGCTGTTCAAAGAATAATTTTGCAATATGAAGGCCAACTAGTAGGTTACTACTTTTCTTCAGGCCAAAGGACACTTTATATGCTGTGGACATTGATAAAAAGAAAAGTAATGAGTACACTATTGGTGGGAATGTATATCCAGACACCCATTATGGAAAACAGTATGGAGGCTTCTCAGAAAACTAAAGATAGAACTGTCATATGATCCATCAATCCCACTACTGGTTGTTTATCCAAAGGAAAGGAAATCAATGTATCAAAGGGATCCTTGTACTCCCGTTTATAGCCACGCTATTCACAATAGCCAAGATATGAAATCAACCAAAGTCTATAAACAGATCAGTAAAGAAAATGTGCTATATATACACAATGGAATACTATTCAGCCATAAAAAGGAATGAAATCCTGTCATTTGCAGCGACATGCAGGGAACTAAAGGCCATCTTGTTAAGTTAAATAAGTCAGACACAGAAAGGCAAAAATCACATGTTCACACTCATGTGGGAGCTAAAGAAGTTGATCTCATGGAGGTAGAGAGCAGAAGGGTGTAGGGGCAGGGGAGTGAAGACAGGCTGGTGAATGGATACAAGCAAACAGATAAGATGGAATAAGTTCTAGTTTTTGATAACACAGAAGGGTGACTATAGTTAGCAACAATACATTGTATTTCCAAATAACTAGAAGAGAAGATATTTTTCTTTCTTTCTTTTTTCTTTTTTTTTTTTTGAGATGGACTCTTGCACTGTTGCCCAGGCTGGAGTACAGTGGTGCAATCTTGGCTCACTGAAAGCTCCGCCTCCTGGGTTCACGCCATTCTCCTGCCTCAGCCTCCCAAGTAGCTGGGACTACAGGCACCTGCCACCACGCCTGGCTAACTTTTTTGTATTTTTAGTAGAGATGGGGTTTCACCGTGTTAGCCAGGGTGAAATCAGTCTCCTGACCTCATGATCCACCCGCCTCTACCTCCCAAAGTGCTGGGATTATAGGCATGAGCCAGTGCACCCAGCCGAAGAGATTTTTTTCTATGAGTTTGACTTTAATTTCTAAGATTCCACATATATATGAGATCATGCAGTATTTGTCTTTCTGTGTCTGGCTTATTTCACTTAGCATACTCTTCTCTAAGACATCCATGTTGTTGCAAATGGTAAGAGTTCCTTTTTCTTTAAGGCTGAATAATATCCGTGTGTGTGTGTGTGTGTGTGTGTGTGTGTGTGTGTGTGTGTACACCACAGTTTCTTTTTTTATTCATCAGTTGATGGACACTTAGATTGTTACCATATCTTTTGGCTTCTGTAAATAATGCTGCAATTAACATGGGACTG